>NW_017732003.1:499153-519309 GCF_001890085.2 Hipposideros armiger | reverse complement strand
TGAGTCGCCAGCGACGGTGTCGGCGGCAGCCCCTGTGGCAGTGGGTTGCTATGGGCTACCATGTGTAGCCAGCAGCCGCTGTGAGCGGCCGTCCAGAAGCCGGCGACTGATCTGCCTCACCCGGGAAGAGCGCAATGATGGTGCCAACTTGGGGCAGTGAAGCAACATCCTCCACAACTAGACTGAAGAACAAACCGACAGCAACTTGTCTGTTCCCCTTCCCCCAATTCCCCAATAAAAATCTTTTAAAAAAATGCTGATAATGACTCAAGAGATAAATGTTTAAGAAGACATTTTGTTTTTGTAGGCTGTAACTCAATGAATTATCTTATATGTGGCCTCAGAACTGTTCCAAGGTCGTATCACACATTTAGCATCGATAACTGCTCCATTGATTAGTATGCTGGGGCTGCTGTGACAAAGTCCCACAGGCTGGGTGGCTTAAACAACAGAAATTTATTTTCTCTTGGTTCTGGAGGCTGGAAGTCCAAGGTTGAGGTGTCAGCAGCATTGGTTTCTTCTGAGGATTGTAGATGGCCACCTTTTCTCTGCATCCTCACGTGTTGTCCCTTTGTATGCATCTGTGTCCTAATCTCCTTATATAAGGACGCCAGTCAGATTAAATTAGGTCCAACCATAATGACATCATTTTACCTTAATTACCTCTTTTAAGGCCTTATTTCCCAATATAGTCACATTCTAAGATACTGGGGGTCAGAGCTTCAACGTATAAATTTTGGGAGGACATAAATCAGTCCATGATATTACTTATTGGCCTTTTTTATTGCCTGAAATGTCAAGACAGAAAAATAAATTGTTGCTACGAAGAAGTGGTGAGACTAGTGGACATTAAAAGTTGCTTGTTTGGACTGTGACTCTTGTCAAATTTAATTATTTGGGGAAAAAAATCTTCTCTGTGAGGGTCATAGTCTGAATATGGGCATTGGGGATTTATTCTTTGCTTTAAGGTAACACATTTGTTTCTTAATTGGGATCATGGCAAGAACCCCTTTACTTGTCAATCCATTGTCATTTCCTCCTCTGAACGGAACTCTTAGAGGGCCAGGTGCTGTTAGAAACAGGCTCCTGGGCCTGCTGTTCCTGTCAGAGCCTTCAGCCCCTGGTCATCCACCTTCAAATTGCCTCAGACTCAGCCATTGGGTTGTGACAGATTACCACCAGCTCTCTCCTTGAGGTTACCACTGGGAAGTTGGTTATTGAAGAGCCTCTTGTGAATATATAGGTAAACCAAATTGTGATAAACTCAGGCCATGCTTTAGGATTTTTCTGCCTTCTTTTCATCACTCTCATTTGCTTTTTCATCTCCCTTCAAAGAAAGAAAAAAATATCTACTGTGCATCTCTTGTTTTAGCCTGTGACATTCACATTTGAAGATGGAAGCCAGTGTTTTATTTTCTGGGAGGCTGAAGAACATTTTCTGAACTCCGTCTCTCCAAGTAATGGAAGCCATCCATCCCAAAGACTGTACAATAGAATACTCTGCTCTTTGGTGCCTTTTTCCTCTGTGCAGTCCAAATGGTGGTGGAGGGAAGATAAATCACTTGCCCATACTCACACGGGGAGTTGGTAGCAAATCTAGTAATTCGATCTACTTTCACTCTGCTATTTCTACAACTCCATTGGGTTAATGTGGGCATTTGGCATAAATAATGCACGATACAAATTTAAACTGAGGCCTCTGACTTCTTACATAAGAAATGCAGATGGATGACGGAAGACACTTGGAAGTCTTCCCAGGCTGATGCTGTAGTAAATTAGACAGTATTCCGTAATTACCCAACGAGTGGGCCAAGCCAGACTTGAGGTGGATGATAAGTGGCAGCATGATTAGACATGCTTAGGTCATTTTGTGTGCAAATGGAAGAGTTACTGCAAATACTGTCCAACAATTACTCAGGAGACATCACAGCATGGTGGCAGAATGCAGGGACTCTGAAGCCAACATGCCTGGCTTCAAATCCTGGCTGTATTGCTGAGGGACAAGAAGACTTTGGGCAAGTTACAAAATCTCTCTGTGCTTCAGGTCCCCCATTGTAAGAGGGGGTTAATAATAATACTGTCTTATAATGATGTCATGATGATTAAATGAATTAAATATATAAAACACTTGGAACAATATGTGAAGCGCAGTAAGGGCTACGATAATTGTTGGCCATTCTTATAGTTATCTGTTGACATAATGCTTTACCTTGATGCTTCAGACTTTCCAGAACATTCTAGTGCTCATGTAGGTAGTATGTGTCAAGTGCTCTGAGAAAGGGTGATTCCTATGAATGTTTCTTGACTTGTGAGGATTGCCTTTTGGGATTTTGCACACTGGTGGATCTTTGTCACCAGCCTACTCAAGTGAGCCTGTGCATTTAGGAGATTGTCATCTCTATCCTTTGCCTGGATAGACATGGCTGGGAAGATATTTTAAAAACACATTAAAATAATGCAACCAGAGCTCAGCTCTCACTTTGTGAGTCCATATATGCTTATTAAATGTCATTAACACTTCAGAGTAATTGAATTGGCGATGTGAGCTGAGGTCAGATGGCAGACTGAGGCTGGGTCACAGAACCTCACGTCCCTAAACATTAGTGCACCAAGTTAAGGCACAGCAAAGTGAGCATGGGCAGAAACTAACAATGGGGCAGGAGGCCATAGCTGGATTCTAAAACAGTGGGTCATCTCCAGGTAAGGAGAGGCAGGCAACCTATGGAAACAAACCCTGACCCCACCCTTCACCATCCCCAAGCAGTAGGTCCAGGGAAGATGAATGGGCAAAGTTTTGAAATACATCAAGAACATCCCCGCCTCCACCAAATCTTGGAAGAAGCAGACTGATGGGGGGTGGAATACCAGATATAGTAAATAAAAATACGGGATGCCCAGCTAAATTTGAGTTGTGTGTAAATAATAAATACTCTTTTATACAAGCATTTGCCAAGCATTGCATGGGACGTTGTGTTCGTTTCCTAGGGCCCCTCGCAGTGCACCAGAAACTGGGTGGCTATACAACAGAGATTTATTCTCTCACTGTCTGGAGGCTGGAAGTTGGAGACCAAGGTGTCAGCAGGGTTGGTTCCTTCTGAAGCTATGAGGGAGGGTCTGTTTCATGATTCTCTCCAGTACCTGATGGTTCTAGGTATTCCTTGGCTTGTAGCTGCATCACCCCAATCTTCCATGGCATCTCCCTCTCTCTGTGTGTGTCTGTGTCTAAATGTCCCCTTTTCATAAAGATACCAGTCATTTTGGAGATGGGACCAACCTTACCCCACTATGGCCTCATTGTAACTAATTCCATCCGCAAGGACCCTGTTTCCAAACAAGGTCACATTCTGAGATACTGGGGGTTAGAGCTTCAGCATAGGAATTTGGTGGGGGACATAATTCAACTCATAACAGACATACTTACATTTTAGCAGGCAATTTATCTGTAATTCAAATTTAACTAGGTATCATGTATTTCTTTTTTTTAAAATTGAAGCTTCTTGGGGTGACAATGGTTAGTAAAATAATATAGGTTTCAAGTGTACAATTTTGTAATACATCATCTATATATCACGTGTGCGTATGTGTGTGTGTGTGTGTGTGTGTGTGTGTGTGTGTGTTGAACACACAATGTGGTATCATGTATTTTCATTGACTAAACCTGGAAATTCTAGTTACTAGGTACCGTACCTGTCCTCACCTGGTCACGCCTCAGTCTGCATGTCCTGATCTTCTCTTCCTGTAAGGACAGCAGTCATCTCAGATTTGAGCTCACCCTTGTGACCTTTTTTTGCTTTAATCACTTCTTTAGAGCCCTGGTTTCCAAATACAGTCACATTATGAGGTACTGGGGGTCGCAGCTTCAACACAGGAATTTTGAGTAGAGGCAATTCGGCTCATAACAGTAAAATCCAGTTAATTAAGATAGAATCCCAAAGCGCTCAGGAATGGTGGAACAATGGGAAAATGAGCGTTGGTGACCGTTCAAGTCTCTACAACTGCAGAGTCATCATGACAGAACGTACGTGTTCTTAAGGGTGAAAATGTGGAATAATATCTATGAAACTGGGGATGAGGAGGAATGAGGAAGTTGGATAACTCAGAGCGAGTATGAACTGCTTGAACTCACTAAACAAAGCAACGAAAGTCCAGGCCTTTGTTGAGCTTCTTCCTCTGCTTAATTATACAAACGTTATTCCTTTAATATGATCTCAAAATGTAGTCCACCTCGTGTTCGAATGGAAACTCTTGAGTTTCCTGATATCACATACCCTCAAGCTTGTTGGGGTTTCCTTTCAAATATCTTCTCAAGTTCTCTTTGCAGCTAATTGTGGCTCCCATCCCCTAGTGAGGATCCTTGAGAATTCCGTGTGCCAGTGGGGACTGGCATTCTCCTCCTTCTGGCTCATTTGAAATGTTTGAAGGCCATCACAACCACAACGTTTGGCTTGTGTGGATCCCAGACCCCAAATGCTTTTATAACCACAGTTTCCCCTTTAAGAAATTACTGATATAGTCACTATCAGTATTATCATTCCCAATGTAAAGATGAGTTGGTAATGAGTAGAGTAAGTTTATTCTTACATGAGGTAGAAAGACTCTCAGACACAACAGTTTTTAGTTTGGACATGGATGTAGCAATGATGAACCAGAACTAAATTCCAGTCTTGCTTGTGATGGCCGATTCACCCTAGCATGCTGCCACGCTTAGTTTTCTCTGCTCTCTAGTTTCTCATAATTATTATTTTAGTTTATACATAAGCTATATCATAAATTACATATGTATAATTCTTAAATAAAATTTGAAATTAGGTGGTTTACAAAACTATACATGTAAATAAAGTCATGAAAACCATCTTATCATTACATGTTTTACGTGCTCAGGAGGTTGCATGCTAGTGTGTAAAGCCTCTTCCCAGAGCCAGTGTGCAAGTTGGGGTCCCTTTGCTCGCAGTGAATGGGACGTGAACTTGGGAGTCAGCACAACTTAGGGGTAAAGCCAGGCTCTGTTATGTAAAGCTGTGTGACTTTTCTTGCTGGGTGGCTCTCTGTTTCCTCCACATTAAAATGGAGATTATGTCTACATCTGCGATTATTGTTATAATGGAAGAGATGGCATTTATAAACTCCCAAGCACATAAGAAGGTTTGCTAAACATGAGATCCCTGCCCTGTGTGAATGAAGAATGCTTCTGGGGCTTTATCTGCACATCAGTTATCTTTGATCCCCTTCCACCCCTCATGGGTATAGGTGTATACCCCAAAAAATGTATACACAAGACTCGTATTCATCTTTTGTTATCAGTATATATTGAGTATTACAATTTTAATATAGGTTTTTTCTTTCTTAAAATGTGTATAAATCTTAGTCATCTTTTTGAAAGAAAGCCAACCCTCTTATGAGCTCGTTTCTGCTTATCTCTCTTATTCCATTCAGCCCCTTACAATCTATCATCTATCTTTATTTCTATGTATCTACCTATCTGTCTACCTACCTACCCACCCACCCACTCATCCATCCATCCGTCCTGGCCACATGGGCATTTTTGTACCCCCTGGCCATGCCCAGGAAGCTCCACTTCACAGCCCTCACACCCCGTCCTTCGTCAGGGATGCTTTTCCTCCAGACGGCTCAAGTCCTGGCTCAAAGAGATGGTCACTGACTAGACATTCTGAAGTCACTGCCCATCAACTCACATATTTTATTTTTCTCATAACATTTTATTATCGAAATTGTCATTTGTTGACTTACTTTTTATACTATTTGCCTTCCTCCTCTCCCCTCAGGGAATCGTAGATCCATAGGACACAAATTTTATCCCCCTCATTCTCTATTATGACTTAGAACAGTGCGTGCAATTGGTGCATATGCAACAAAAACTTTAACAAGAATTTAAATATGGTAGCAGCATGAGAAGTTATAAACTTCCCAGAGGGAAGCTCGACAACACATATTCAAAATGGTATGTACTTGTATCTGTTTGAACTCAAACTTTTGGGTACTCAGAATTTATTCCATTGACATAATGGAGGATGTCATTGAAAAGTTTACTTTATGTTTATCGTCACTCTCTTAGGCCACTGTGTAATATCCTGAGATCCAGGTTTGCATGTCTCCCTTCTCTTTTTCATACATCAGCCAAGAATAGCTTTTTTTCCCCTTTAAAAAAATTCTTATCCAAATGATTAGGGTTAAAAGTTAGTCTTGTACACTGGAAAACAATAGCTTGTTGTCCCAAAGTAGGATAGGATTATCCGAAGTCAAGTTTAGTTTGTTATACTTTCTCCTTTCTTTCTTTGTGTGATGAGTTTGTTTTTTCTTTTATACTCAACTTATTTAGGATTTATGTTTTCTATTGTGTATGTTTAAATTTACCTTGGAATTTTAAATGCCATGAGCATTTAAGCTAGCAAAAGTCCATAGTTAAATATTAACCTAGTCACCCTGTTTCACAAAAACAAAACAAACAGAACAAAACAGGCACTATAGATTGAATGTTTGTGTGCCCCCAAAAAGCATATGTTGAAATCCTAAACCCAGGGTGATGTTATTGGCGGTGGGCCCTTTGGCAGGTGACTAGATCATGAGGATGGAGCCCTCATGGATGGGATTAGTGTCTTTATAGAAGAGGCCCTGGAGAGCTGCCTGCCCCTTCCTCCATATGAGGTCACAGAGAGAATGTTCCTTCCACGAACTAGGAAGTGGCCTCTCACCAGACACCAAATCTGTCTGCACCTTGATCTGGGACTCCCAGCCCCCAGAACCGTGAGCAATAAATGTTTGCTGTTTATCAGCCACTGACTTCATCCTTTCCATGAGAAAGTACTTGGCTGGGGACACAATTCTACAATGACTGTTTTTCCCTCTACACTTTGAAGGTAATATATGACTGTCTCTGGCTTTCATTGGTGCAGTTGGGGTGTCAGCTGTTATTTAAATTGTTTTTATAGGTGATTTGTTCTTTTTCTATGACTGCACTTTAAAATCTTCGCTTTGTATTTGATGCTCTGTAATTTTATCAAAGTGTGCTGAAATATGAATTTATTTTTGTATATCCTACGGTAATTTATCTTAGCATATTGTGCTTTGGGGATTTTGGTCCATATTTTCTGTCAGTCCTGGAAATTTTAATGTCACTTTCTTTATAATTATTTCCCCTTGTTTGTTTCTATGTTCCTGAGATTCTAGTTAGATGTAGACCTGGCCTTCTCATTGTATTCTTTATTCTTCCTTTATCCTAATGTCTCTTATATTCTTTATCGCTATTCTATTATTACAAATAAGTTACCTTCTAGAATTTCTCACTGGATATTTATTATTAGAGATGATGATTTTGATGATGATGGTGATGATGATAATGATTTTAGTGTTTTGGTTTTTGTTTCTGAATTGTGTCTCATTCAAGATTCATGTTGTTATGTTTATTTACCTTGGTCTTCCTCTTTTATAATGCGAGCTTTCTGTGAATATGTAATGGCTGTTGGCTGTCTATTTATATTCAAGCTTGAGCAGATAGGAAGAGAAGCTCGAGCGGAGCGTTATGTAAGTGGTGAGGGCTTGTGGCACAGCCATCTTTGCTTTGTGGTGAGAGAGACCTGTACTCTTCAGAATCTGTTGAAATCTCTTGATTGCCGATAGCTCTATTTTCTTTGCCATAATGATATCCCCCTGCCTTTCTTTAGCCCATTACTCTTATTCAAAGGAAGCTTTGTGAGAGAAGAGGGAATGTGAGTAGACTTTTCCTGCCATTTTTAAAAGGCCAATGTGAATTTTTTTTTGAAGAACAGTCTTATCATATTAATCTCTTGCTTGACGCATGCTAATTGCCCATAGAACAAAGACCAGGATTTCTACCTTGACCTTCAAGGCTCTAAATAACTGTCTCTCCAGATAAATTTTTAGCCTAACCTTAACCGATGCCCCATCTTGGCTTCGGTGCTCTTGTGCCTCAGGGATTGGCATACATCCTTTCCCTCTGTCTGAAAGGCCTTCTTCTGTCTCTGGCCCTCTCAGCCCCAGGCCCACTCCTCCAACCCCGTAATATATAAAATTTCTCTAGTACATAGCCTATGGCATCGTATGGCATTTGTAGCACTTACCAGAAATGTAAGTTTACCTTTTTTCTATGATCATTTGATTTAATCTAACCCACAAATACAAGTACCCTAAGCAGAGGAATGATATCTGACTTTGCTTTCCATTGTATTCCCTAGTCTCTATTGAGTGAACAGATGCATAAATAATGATAGATGAGTGGTAATAACGAGGGACCTTGGATGTCCTGCTTTGAGGCTGTTTAGGAGATCTGAATTGAGCCCATTGAGTGACCATGGCTTCCAGTGTAAAGATGCTTTATTTTAGTCTAAGGATTTTAATGTGTTGTTACATATTTGGACTAATTGCATCTTCATAACTTTAGAGGATAGTACATTAGCTCATTTTAATGCACTGGAACAAGACAGATTCATGTCACTGTAAGTAATGAGAGTTTATGGTAAAGGATCCATTTGGCAGTGGGAATACTGGGATCCTCAGACACTTGACCAGGTATCAAGAAAGAAAGAGAACTGTTGCCCAGGCACACCTTCTGGAAACTAGTCCTGGAAGACGAGGGAGGCTCCCAGACAGCTCTGGAGACCACATGGGCCTGTTGACCCGTCACGTGATGTTCTTTCATGGTTCCCACTATTAGCCTCACTTAGTTAGGTTCTAGACAAAGCTGCTTTTATCTGTGTCTCTTAGTTCACTGCCCACTATGAAGTATGGTTGTTCTTTCTCTGTGTCACTCTGATGATCTTGGCTCTGTATTTTGTATTAGAATCTCAGGGAGAAAGAAAAGACTGGTCGTATGGCAAAGCTCTCATAGGAAGAAGTGATGGGCTGACTGTCCTGTAGCATGTGGTACAAAAACATCATGGTCTGCAGGAGCTGAGGGGCCCTCTCCTGCGTACTGGACGATGTCTCGGCTGGCGCTATTCTTTTGCCTCAAGTGTGGAGGAGCTTAACCGAATTTCAGCTTCTCATGGGACCAGTGGCTTTCTTCCTTTTGGGGTGTGCACCTGAGCCCAGCTTCCAATGGAGCCCCAAGGCTCCCAGGTATTGGCATCTAGCCTTCTCCAACAACTGCTGCAAACAGCTGGCATCTGAGCCCACTCCGCCTTGTGACCCCAGAGCCTGGTTATCCCCCTGCTTGCAAGGTTGTGCTTACACTTACCTGGTAAGATGGAGGAATAGCATAGTGCAGGGGGGCGCTCTGGAATTCACAGCCATGCCACGTGCCTGTTGGTGTCCTGAACCAACATGCCTTTCTGTGAGGTCACAGAGATCAGGAAACCTGTGCCTTCTCTTGCTAACTCTGGCTTGTGGGGACTTTGCTCAATTGTGTTAGTTTGATGTAGTGGGTTGAATAGTATCCCCCCAAATCCATGTTCTCCCGGAACCTCAGGATGTGGCTTCATTTGAAAACAGGGTCTCCAGCTCCAGTAAGGTCCTGGAGATGAAAGCGTCTTGGATTTAGGGTGGGGTCTATAATGTGTGTCCTTGTAAGAGAAAGTAGAGGAGACTCAAACACTGAGACACAGAGAAAAGAGGGCCATGTGAAGATGGAGGCAGATACTGCAACGATGCATCCACAAGCCAAGGTCAGCCAAAAACTGCTGGTAAACACCAGGCTGGGGGGGAGCATGGGGTGGTCCTCTCCTTACATCCCCCAGACCACCAACCCTGCCTACCCCTCAGTTGCAGACTTCTGGTCTCTGGAGCTGTGGGAGATGAATTCCTGCTGCTTTAAGCCCCCCAGTTTGTGGTAATCTGTCATGGCAGCCCTAAGAACCCAATACAATTGGTTCCCTAGAATCATCATCTGAGGTGGGGAATTTTGTGCAAGCGATTGAAGGACCCATGGAAGAAGGGCCCTGTGAGGACCCAGGGGAGTCAGGAGTGTGGTTTCAGCTGCAGACTGGACTTGGCCTGACCTCTGGAGAACTCTGTGGCATGATGTGTCTGGTGGGGTTCATCCTGTGGCAGTGGGGCCAGCCTTTGAAACCCTAAGTCAGCTGGTTATTGACTGTGGGCTGTCTGGGAGGAGTCGGGGGTGTTCTCCAAAGGGAGCTGGGTCCTGTTTGGCAAAGACGTTCTTGGGGGTGAGGGGGTGAGGTGAAGCTGAGAGGCATCGGCTGTTAACACTCATAGCAGCAAGGAGATCGGTACCCCGCCTTGAAGAGGGGGCTCTGCTGGGTTGCCACAGCTTCCACTATGCCAACAATGACTTCTGAACTCAAATCCTGTGAAGCTGTGCAATTTGTTATGGGTCTCAATGCATGACAAGTGGCAACCACTTTGCACGGAAGGAGATACAAAGGGCACCAGGATGCACAGCACATCAGATGCCCACGCTCTTCCACTGTCTGTGCCGGGAAGAAGGAAGTCTCATGATTCAGAGGCGCGGGGAAGGGGCTGGGGAAGCTCCTGAGCTGTGGGGGCCGTGCAGGAGGGCGGGGTTCCTGCCGAGGGGAGGCCTGGGCCAGCCCTAACCCTGCCCGCTCCTTACAGAACCACGAAGAGCTGAAGGTGTAGGATGCAGGTCTGAAATACCTTTCACCGAGAGGAAAGGGATAGGTGACACCTACTGCATGACTTTTTCGTCTGTTACGCACAAAATAATAATGAAAACTCAGAATTGAATCCATGTTGACACAGGACATTGCATCAGTCCTTATTATTAAAATTCTGTATCCATTCCCATCCATCTCATTTTGCTGTAGCAGCATGGTAGCAAAAATGAATATTTTTCAAGGCCTCCTCCCCATTAACACAGTCACATTTTATGAAATAATAGAAAACATTCGCATAAAGATGACATCATAAACTCCAGTCTTCAATTTCTTTTTTCTCTCCATTGTGTGTAACATATGCGTTTTCCCTGGAAATAAAACATGCATGTGAAATTCAATTACCTGGCTACCCTAGGTTGCGTTTCCGGTGTACCTGCTGGGGATGCCTTTCTAAATCAAAAAGTTTTTGAGGCGGTAACAAGAGCATCACAAATCAGTCAAATTGGTTTCAGAGTTTTACCTAAAGTCATTGAGAATTAAAAAAAGTATTGTTCAGGGTTCCCCATTATATCTTCATCCCATCTTTAGCTTGACCTTGATTTACTTAGGGGCACAGTTTAGATGGCAGGGAAGCATGCACTGAGGGACAGAGAATGCAGGCTGAGCAGGCTCTGGAAAGCACCCTGTCTCACCTGGCACAGGTGCTGAGAAAGGGAGACCTGCTCGCCGTCCGAGGGCATGGCACGCTCTGGTACGCATTTTCAGGGTCCCATTTTCAGAAATCCACATTTCCAAAAACCTTCAGAGGGCACACTGTTCTTTGAGATGACCATCACTCCTTTCCACTCCTGGGACGACCTGCTCCATCCGGTTCCCGCCGTCTCAGCTTCTCACCGAGTTATGATAGCAGCCTGAGCGTGCCCACAGCCCTCAGGGGCACCAAGCCCAGTGCCTGCTCAAAGGGACCACCGGGTCCAATGAGCCATGTGGTCCTGCATGTCCATGCACAACGCCCCCGTCCCCACTGTGCTCAGCATCCTCCGCAGGCCCAGCCTGACTGCAAGCCCTAAAGTCTCTGAGTCCCCGGGATATCGGGATATCGTGCAGTCCTCCAGCCCGGGAGCATTAGGCCACACCACGCCCATCCCTGGGCTTCAGTGACTGCTGTTTCTTTTCCACACATTCTAATCCTTCTAGGAGTTTCCAGAAGAAAAGACTGCCCAGGTCCTCACATACCCCTCAACTTGGCAACTTTTAACTCTTCTTACATTTTCTATTTATGTTTTATTTTTACTTGGCTTTGGCCCTCCGTACACTTTGGTCCTTTCTGGTAACTGCTAACAAGGTTTCCTAATTAGGCTATAGAAATTTCAGGGCTGATGCTCTGTTCCGCTTCTCACCAGCTGTATGGGAAGCTCTGGGCAGCTTACCTAAATGTTCTGTGTCTCAGCTGTCTCATCTAGGAAGTGGGGTGAACAGTGACATCTGCCTCCTGTTGGGCTGCTGTGAGGATTGAGTTCATGCTATAGGGAGGGGGAAACTCCCCTTTCCCTGTTACTTCTTCTGGCCAGTCAAATAATTCAAATGACATACAACAGATTAGCAGGAGAAAATCAATTTTAAATATACATGTATGCACATGGGAATTCACATAAGCTTGAAAACTCCAAAGACAGTGAGGCAAAAGGAGGCATACATGTCATTCTGGACTAAGGAG
Organism: Hipposideros armiger; assembly: GCF_001890085.2. NCBI lineage: Eukaryota > Metazoa > Chordata > Mammalia > Chiroptera > Hipposideridae > Hipposideros > Hipposideros armiger. Next base: position 507,042 of record NW_017732003.1, on the reverse strand, counting down.
GGGGAAACAGGGGTCTAGGACTTCAAAGGGAGGTAAGGCAGCTCACAAGGAGAGGAACAGAGTTAATGTTTGGGAAACAGGTGTTTGCTGGGCCGCCTTAACAATGGACACCCAGAGGACTTGGAGCGAATGGCCCTGCTGGGTTCCGCCCTGTCTGTCACTCCCAGTTCCCATCAAACTCTCGTTACCTGTGGTGACAGCTCCCTTCCCGGAGCAGGTCCTCTTTCTAAATTATTTTCGGCAGTTAGGAGGCAAGTCCAAGTTTCTTCCTGAGTCTACTGGGCCTTGGTGGTTTTCTGCTTGATATAATCTGCATGCCAGAGTGGCATATCGTGGGGCCACTTGCTCTGAACCCCTACGATGCACAGCTTTTAGAGCAGCGTCTGGCCAATTTCCAGTGGTGAAAGCTAGCTGTTATTTCGTCTGCATCCCCAGCCATGCTGAAAAGGTGCAAAGGGCTCACGGCCTGAATTGGCTGTACCAGTGATTTGGATGATATTACACTCTGATTTCATGGAGGAAATGGAAATAGCGATGGCTGTGGGGTGAGTGTCGAGGTTGGTGCAAGACCATCCCTGAGTTCCGCGGTCCCAGACTTGGATGGTTGTACTTCTTTTTTTTTTTTTAGCTGAGCCATCCTGCCACCTGTTTGCAGCTCAGCAGCAGCTCAGCTTAGGCCTGGCATCGAACCGCTGTTGCTCAGAGCTCGCACTCTTGAGTGAGCTCTTAACCAACTGAGCAACTCGGCCGGCCACATTGGTTGTACTTTTGAAAGAGTTTACCAATCTCCTGGGTGCTGGAGTTGGGTGTCCCAGCATGCTACCTTGACACTGTGACCCTAATAGGCCAATGGTGGAAAAACATGTTGAAAAGGACTGGGGAACTGATTCTAAATCTGGTTTTCATGTTTATTTTTATTAGTTTCATGTAATAGTTAGACATTTACACCCCTCACAAAATGATAATCACCCCCAATCTACTCTCCCTCTGACATCATATATAGCTGTTAAGATTCCATTGACTCTATACCTTATGCTGTACTCTACATCCCTCCCGTCTGTGACTATATATTAAATTATAGTTGACATTCAGTATTATTCAGTCTCAGCTTCAGGTGGACAGTGCAGTGGTCAGGCATCTACACCGTCCATGAAATGGTCTCCCTAACAAGACAAATGACCATCTGACACCCTACAAAATCTGTACAACATAAATGAGCAAAGTAAACAGAAATAGTCTCAGAGATATAGAGAAAAAAACTGATGGTTGCTAGATTGGAGGGGGGTGGGGATGTGGGAGAAGTCAAAGGGTTTAGAAAGTACAAATTAGTAGCCACAATATTGCCACAGGGATATGAAAGATAGTTTGGGGAATGTAATCAATAATGGTTTTCATATTTCAGTAAATAGGAGGAGAAAAAATGAGGGAACCAAGTCTTTTTAAAAATATCAAAGGCTACTTCCTGTTTTGTTTTTGGGAAAGGAAGACCAGTATGTAATAATGCCCTTATATTTTTGGGACGATAACGATATAATTTAGAGGATGTTCCTTGGTTTGACTTGGGGAAGAGCTGAGGGCTCTAGGCTGCTGAACACAGGTGCCCAGGTGAAGCTGTGAGACCCACTTCTCCAGGGGCGATTGAAGGGGGCCTGGTCTAGACTTGGGGCTCTCGGTGGGGTTCTCACTGTGATGACATTGGATGCTGGTAGCACTTCCCTCATGTGCCCTGGGGTACAGAGCTCACCTCCTTCTGGAGTCTGAGCAGTGAAGGCACTACACTATCTTTTCTAGAAGATTCTGCTTAGGAAACTCAAACGATTAAGAATATTTATGGGGGAACAAGTAGTTTATCACAGGGAAGTAAATGTCGCTCTTTGTTCTGGACTCTTCCTGGGGAAGGGGGGACCTGGCGCTGGTCTTGGCCTCTCAGAGCCTTAGAGGAGGTTGCAGAGGGCAGGCAGGACCCTGTGAGCCTCTAAGGTGGAGACTCCGGTGAGGGAATACAAGAAACATGCCCCACTGCCCGCTAGAGACTTTTTAGCCCCAAAATGACTTCACCCAGACATCAAAGGAGATCTTTAGCTGCAGTATTTAATATCAGTCCCTCCGAAAACCTGCCCTTTTGGGTAAACTTCAGCCATATCTCAAGTAGACCTTCTTCACCTTGCTTTTGAAAGGAAAAGCGGTGTTTCTCTCTCTCCGTCAGCTCCCCCATCCGTACCCCCAGGCCCTGCCCACTTTTGTTTCTGGTAACTGCTGGCTTCTCTCTGATTCCAATCCATGCATTTCGTGGGAGGCATGCTCTCACCCTGAAACACTTCCAGCTCTAGTGATCACAGTATATCAGGGCTTCTAGCAGCACATGGATGTCTACGTTTACCAGGGAAACACAGTCTCGTGGTGTTCACCGAACCTTGCCAACGCCTGGATATGGACGCTGTGTGTGCTGCACCTAGATCCACGTTGGATTTCTTCATTAGGCTCAGAACATGGGCTTCACCAGTCTTGTGTCCCCGGTGATGCCCTGCAGGAATTGCTGGGAGGGGTGGAGAACAATCGTTTCCATCGGTGGAAGACGAGATGTGACTGTGGCAAGCAGTAGATCAGACAGTGCCCAGGGAATCACTTGGAAACTTGTGTAAAAATGCAGGACACATATATGGTATGATGCTGTTATCAGAATGATCATACGGCAGTCCCCAAAGGGAGTGTGGCTGTAAAGTAGGTGCGTGGGTCCCCTTCAGTGGCCCAGAGCTGCCAGCTGGGGTGCAGAGCGGGCTTGGGCTGACCCTGTTTTCTTTAGTGAAGCCAAAGCCTGTGTGTTGAAAGCCTGGGTGAATGTCTAAAATCCACATTCACATTGTTCACTGTTATTACGCAACATCGGAGTGTTTGATGTCATTTTCCACTTAGTCACATGTTTTATTATTCTTGACTCTTGTTTCTGCCACCAAACCTCTGTATATGTAGGAAAAATAAAATGCAATATATCCTTTAGTGGAGGGAGGGAAGGAGGGAAGGAGAGAGGGAGGGAGGGAGGGAGGGAGGGAGGGAGAGAGAGATGCACCAAGATCATAATTGGCAAACTGGCAATGTCAAGTCACTATGTGCTTTACTGCTCCAAAGATACCAAATGTCACACGGGGCTGCCATCAGCACAACTGGCAGCTCATCCAGCCAATTAGCTGTGATGCCTAGACCCAAATATCAGCAAGACTGGAATTAATACCAAGTGATCTTTCATATCTGAAATTCAGTCAGGAGCTGTTGTGGGCCGTGCCGCCCTGAGGCCGCTGTTCTGAATACCAGCTAGGCTGGCACTTTAAAGGAGGGCTTATATTCCCTAACGCGAGCAGGGCACACGTCCTTTGAATTTTCCTCCCATCCTAGCTTGGGAAGCTCACTCATTGATGTCATCCTAAATGGTGACCTTCTCAGGCTGAGGAAAATGGCGGAATCAGGGGAGTCAGACCGCCCCGCATTGGGGGGAATGACAGGCGTGCCTTGCAGAGTGTGGGGGGGTTCAGCATCTGCCACCTCTCCAATGCCTGCTCTGTGCCTGGCCATGTGGTTGCCCAAAGGGATGTGCACCCCGAGTTCCTGGCAGGATCTGTCTGCCTGCTGACTTGTCCCATTCTCTTCACATGTCCAATGCGATGCCCCTTATCAAGCTCAACAGCTGTATGAGATACGCCTACAGGCTGAAGGCAGCTGTGGCTACTCACTTGTACTGATACAAACAGGAATGTTGCTTTTCTCAGAGTAAACATCTTTAAAATTTTATCTTTTATTTTTCTGAACCCACCCCCTCCCACTGGGCTACTAATGTGTTTGTTTTTAATTTAAAAATTTTTTGAAAATTTTTCTTTTTCAATTACAGTTGACATACAACGTAATATAATACTAGTTTCAGGTGTACAACATAGTGATTAGATACTTACATAACTTACAAGGTGATCACCCCAATAAGGCTAGTCCCCACTTGACACCATAATAGTTATTACAATATTATTGACTATATTCCCTGTGCTGTGCTTTACATCCCCATGACCGTTTTTATAACTGGGACTTGTACTTCTTAACCCCTCCCCCTGTCTAACATGTTTTAGTCGATGGTGAAATATCTTTGTGCATTATTTTCCTTTCTTTTCCTCTCCAGTGCTCCCCTGACCCATAAGTCTTACATATTCCCAGTTGAGTATTTTTCCTTTTCAAACAGAGAGCAACAGAATTAAGAGGGTTTTATTGTTATTTTTTGAAAATTAGTGATGGTGGTCAAAACCTGGAAATGGTTATTTCAGTGAGGTTTTCAAGGCTACGTTTCGGTTTGATGCCTCACCAGCAATCATTTTCTTACAGTAAAAAAGCATCCAGGAAAAGAATTTGAAATGACCTACTTTAGCAATGATATCAAGCCTTAATGTTCATATTCGGCGTTGTTATATGGGCTGTCCATATTTTAGTTTATTATGTGTCACCTCCCATCAGTTTTAAGAATGTCACGTATCACATGTTCTACTCTGATATGTATTTAGTTCTTTGGTATATATGTCTGTCCATGTGTACCAATTACGTATAGAATTGGGAGGATATGTTTTATATTTTTATATAGATGGGGGAAATGGGGAGAATCTCTCCTTACTTTGCAGTTTGGTCCTAACAGTTCATTATTTTTAATAGGTAGCAATCCTACCAGCAGTGCGTCCCACTGTAGATTTAATTAGTCTTTTCCCCCTCCTTTTGCTAGTTGACAGAGCTGAGAGGAGGGGAACGGCGGCAATTTGAAACCTTGTTAGAAATTTATGAAGTGCTAAAATGTTTTATTCCCAGAGGCTGGCTTGCCAGCTGTCACTGGAGTGCATTCGCCGTCTGCCTCCCGCGGGTCTGGAGGTAGGCTGCCATGCCAGCGGGCATGGGGTGGGGTAAATGATGCTGCGCGTAATCAGCACGGGGTGGAGGGAAGCTAATTGTTTCCCCCCGCAATTGACCAGCGGTGTGTAAGATGAAAAACAAGGGGCATCTAGGGAGATGCAGAGCCGGAGAGGAGACCCTTCTGCGTCTTTGATGAAACACACTGGCAGCACCACGAGAGGGCTTGGCACTGGGCTTGGGCATCAAATCAGACAAACAGCCAGAGCTTATGGGTGCTCTCCAGCGGATACTTAGCCCATTTCTAGCAAAATGGCCCTGAACTAATTTCTTCCCAAGAAAGCGCTTTCTCACAGCTCTTACAAGGTGTCAAGGATGGTCTTGTGTGGAGGCGTATCCCACTGCGATGGCCTGATGCCTCCAAACCCTTTCCCCCCCTTCTCTAGTGCCTCAAATTCCTTTCTCAGGGGACAGCTCTTTTGTTGTTCTTAACTTGAGATGATGGCTTGTGGCCACGGACACCCTGGAGAATAAACAACTCATAATAAAGGTTAGGAGGGCATGCAGAGAGCACTGGACTGGAGGGAGAGTCACCCTGACATGGGACATGGTGGAAACCAGGAAGCCCCACGAAGCAGCAGGAGAGCGGAGGGGGGGGCAGATCAGGGACCAGGATGGGCTGCCAGCTCCTTCACAGTTTGCCTCCAGGCTGGGAGGGGCGCGGGGCCCCAGGGGCAGCATTCCCTGCCTGTGTCAGACCACCTCACTGGGGGAAGGCCAGATGAACCATGAGCTTTTGCTTTCATCTTCATGCATGGAGAGATGGCAGTGACACTGGTTAGGAACCCATGCCCTAATCCCACCACCTCGCCCACTTCCTCTTCCTTTCCAAACTGACAAAGCCCTTTTGGTGGCACAGAATTTTCTGACAAGTTCATTTATTTTTAAATCTTGCTTTCATTGGACCAGGACCCTCTCTAATTCGGGACTTTCCTGTCTGTACCAGCTTGCTGGGGCTGTGGTAAAAAGCAGCATGAGCTGGGTGGCTGCAACAACAGATATTCCTGGTGCCAGCTCCCTTGAGGGCTGTGACGGAAGAGTGTGGTCCAGGCCCCTCTCCTGACTCTTACATGGCCATCTTCACGTCACGTGGCCTTCTCCTCCTGAGCCTGTCCATGTCCACATTTCCCGTTTTTGAAAGGACACCAGTCATGTTGCATTAGAATCCACCCTAATGACCTCATTTACCTCTGTAAAGATTCTGTCTCCAGATAAGATCACATTCTGATCTAATGGGGTCAGGGCTTCAACATATGAATTTTGAGGGGACATAGTCCAGTCCACAACACTATCTATTCATTTATCCAAGAACTATTGGGTTGTTGGAAAAGTCATGACGCATGTTTGCAACAGATGGCACTAGTTCATTTTTGGAAGTACTAGAGTCATTCACATCTATGTTATTGCTATATCATTTGACCGCTGACAGTTCTAGCTTCATTCTAAAAAAGTTGAGCGATTTGGTTGAGTTTTGGAGATTTTACAAGTTGAAGATGGAAAACCAAACCGTGCATTTTTGCCATATTTTACTGTTTTACTTCCATAAAGGGAAGAACACACATCAAGCTTGTGAAAAGTTGCATAAAGTTTATGGTGACAATGCTCTACAAGAACGTCAGTGCCAACGATGGTTCACAAAATTCCGTGCTGGTGATTTTGATCTCAACGACGCTCCTCAGTCAGGGAGGCCCACCGAGGTTGATGACGACAAAATAAAGGTATTGATCGAGTCAAACCCATGTAACACGACACGAGAGATTGCAGAAACATTGAACATCCATCATTCAAGCATTCATGACCACTTGAAGAAGCTGGGATACGTAAGCAAGCTCGATATTTGGGTTCCACATGAACTCAAAGAAGTTCATTTGACGGCGCATATAAACATCTGCAATATGCTCATTAAACGTGAGGAAAACGATCCTTTTTTGAAGCAACTGATAACTGGTGATGAGAAATGGATTGTTTACAACAATGTGGTGCAGAAACGGTCTTGGTCCTGACGTGATGATTCACCTCAAACGACATCGAAAGCAGACATTCATCAGAGGAAGGGTATGCTCTCAGTGTGGTGAGATTTTAAAGGTGTCGTGTTTTTCAAGCTCCTATCAAGGAACCAAACAATCAATTTGAAAGTGTACTGTCAGCAATTGGACAGTTTGAATGAATCCATCATCCAGAAACGTCCAGAGCTTGTTAATTGTAAAGGAGTTTTGTTCCATCACGACAACGTGAGACCACACACAAGTTTGATCACCTGTCAAAAATTATTGGAGCTTGGATGGGATGTGTTGCCACACCCACCATACTCACCTGACCTTGTGCCGTCAGACTTCCACTTGTTTCACTCCCTTCAAAACTCCTTGTATGTTATAATGTTCAATTCAGATGAGGCTGTAAATCAGCACCTTGTTCAATCTTTCACAAATAAAGACAGGTCCTTCTATGAAAGAGGAATTATGAAGCTCACTGAAAGATGGCAAAAGGTTATGGAACAAAACGGGCAATGTATCATTGATTGATCTTTGTTCTTTATATAAATAAATGACCTTTGAAAAACAGACAAAATACGTCATGACTTTTCCGACAACCCAATACATGTCAAGCCCATGAAGGACAAGGCCCCATGAAATACAACATTTTAGAAGATACAGCAGCTCCCCTGTGGGTCTTCACAGCCCTTGTGGGTTATGGAACATGTGAGTACTGTGGTAGGCTGAGTAGTGGGCCCCCCAAATGTCTATGTCCTAATCTCTGGAATGGTTTACCCAGAGATGCCTATGCTCTATTCCTGGAACCTGCGAATATGCTACCACAGGGACTTTGCAGATGGGATTGAGTTAAGGATCTTGAGATGGAGAGATTATCTGAGTGGGCCCAATGTTATCACAGGGGTCCTTATAAGAGGAAAGCAGGAGTGAGGGAGAGAAGGGGGTGGGGAGGAAGAGGGAGAGGGAGAG
>NW_017732003.1:455720-499058 GCF_001890085.2 Hipposideros armiger | reverse complement strand
GAGAGAGAGAGAGAGAGAGAGAGAGAGAGAGAGAGAGAGAGAGAGAGAGAGAGAGAGACCATGAGCAAGGACTGCAGGCACCTCTGGAAGCTAGAAAATACAAGGAAACAGATTCTCCCCTATGGCCTTTGGAGGCGACATAATCCTGCCAACTCATTTGGTCTTCTGACCTCTAGAAACTCTTAGAATACATTTGTGTTATTTTAAGCCACTAAGTTCATGGCGATTTGTTACAACAGCCACAGGAAACCAATACAGAGACCAAGCTGCTGGGCTTGAAGCTGTCTGGAGCTACACGTGGGTTTAGCAAAACTGCTCAGAGTAAAGGAGGATAAAGTCCACTGCTTGACTTGGAGTCACTGACAATTTTCAAGGCTCAACCTAGGTTCCATTCAGTTCAGAAGCCAGACCAACAGTTTCCATGGGGAGTTACCTGGTTACAGGCAGGTGGGGGCATTGACGGCATGAGGATAGAAATTCACCTGTATTCCCATGTCTCACGAGGAGAACGGAGAGGAGCTGAATACCTGGCTGTGATTCAGGAATGCCAAGATTTTAAGTAAGACTTTCCATCTCGTTTGGAACACAGGCCAAAGCTTCAGTGTCACACACACACACACACACACACACACACACACATGCACACACACCACACATGCACGCACACATGCACACACACACACACGTGCGCACACACGCACACACACATGCACACACACAGTGGGCTGTGACTAGGTGGACTTACAAGGTGCCCTAGGGGAACCCTGTTCTGAATAAGCTGGAGCTCCGCCAGGAGGATGAAGGATGGTGGGAAGGGCTGTGTGGGGTCCGGCACAGCAGGTGGAGATGCTGGAGGGCTCAGGAGCCCGCATAAGCAGGGGGTGCACTGTCCCCCACAGACACTGTGTGACAGTCAATCCAACTCCCCAGGAACAGGGGACAGCCAGGCAAGACATCTGCCAGCCCAGTGGGGATGGGGCGGTGGGGGTGGGGTTTGTAGGAAAGGGAAATTGCTCCATCTATGTGACAAAATGTCATAGCTGCAGTGACTTCCCTGGCCCTGGCCTGTCTGACTGGTGAAGCAGCCATGGTGCTGATGTCTTTGAGTGTCTGTAAGTGGCACTTTCTTCCACCCACCCCCGAGATCTGGGGCAAGGCTGGCCAGCAAGCAAATCCACATTCATGGGTCAAGTGCAAGTCACATGCCTCTGTCAGCCTCAGTCTTCTTATGTGAGAAATGGTCACGATCCTGTAACATTTGCAGCAGCACCGAGGCGAGGGCAATGGAAACCAAGGACGAAAGTATCAAATGCAGAGCCTGATTCTCAGCGGGGTTCTGACCACTCACCACCTCCCTCCTTTGGGGGTGGAGGGTGGCGGCTGGGTTTCAGTCTGGGGCAGCCATGCTGAGGAGGAGGATGGGAGGGGACAGCTGGGGTTGAAACAGAGGCTGCACGCCATGCTGAACACTGACAGCCACCAGGGGGCAGTGCCGCAGAGATGTGCCGAGGGGCGTGGGGCTATCTTTGACCACCTGTGCTTGAGCCAGAGTTAGGCGGTTCTTGCGCCCCTTTAGTATGTGCTTGGGCTCCACCAGCCCCAACAACCAAGCCAGCGACCTGAGAATAGAACTGGGTCTGTGCTGAAGGCTTCATGGAAGGGTCTTGTGTCCCTTGGTGCCTTCAATGCCAGGCTGAGGCCAGATAGTGGGGTCTCTGGAAAGTTTCAGAGACATAGCAGATGTTTACTGTTGTGGAACAAATCACGCTAGGACTTAGTGGCTTAAAGCACTGGTTTCTCATAATTCTGTGGGTCGGTCAGGCAGTTCTCCAAGTAAGGGCGGGTTCCGTGGGAAGTTGGACTCTGTTACACGTCTGGGCTTCAGCCAGGATGGCTGGGCAGCTGGGTCTCTACATGCATTTCCTGTGCCCCAGTGGGCTAGTGGCACTTGTCCACATGGTGGTCCCACGTCTCCTGCCAGCCCCAGCACACAAGCACTTTTCAGGCTTCTATGTGCAACACATCTGCCAGTATCCCACTGGTTAAAGCAAGTACATGGCCAAGCCCACATTCAAGGGGTGGAGAGGCAGACTCACCTCTTCACTGGAGGAGCAGCTAAAACAGATCACAAAGGGCGTGCTCAGAGGGACTGGGTAATTTATTGCAGCCGTTCTGTAAATAACCTACCATAGAAATTGAGTGACACAAACTCTTTTATATGGAGTAGGACTAGAATAAAAATATGTATGTATTAGCATTTGGCTGGTAACTTTCCTTACAGAGCTATGGAATATTCTAGAGATTAATTCCACAGGCTTGGGAGCTGCATCACATGGGTTGCCATTCCAGCTCCAAGACCAGAACTCTATGACCTTTGATCAACTTTTCTGTGCCTCAGCTTTTGTATCTGTAAAATGGGGATAATAATACTTCCTTCCTAGGGATGTGGGTGGTAAGGATTAAATGAGTTAAAATATGAAAAGCATTTAGCACGGTACACATTGCAACTGCTAAATGAATGCTACCTGTTTTAATTAATATCTCATTTTGCTCTTGAACTGGCATGTCAGCTAATGTGTGTATCATGCTTTTGTGCGTGTGTGTGTGTGTGTGTGTGTGTGTGTTGGGCGGGGTCACACAGGAATTGGGGGGGTCCCCTGAACACCACACGAAGCCCATGGGCAACCATCGGGCTCCCCCAGCCCTGCTCTGCTATGTGCTTTCTGCCCCCATTTCCATCCTGCTGTGGCCTCTCAGGGGACGGGGTATCTTCCCTCTTCTTTTGGCAGAGTTTCTATCTTCTCAAACTACTTCTTCCCTCCATGCTAAGGTCCTTCTTGAAAACCGAGGTAGCATCTTAACCTCAGTCTTATCCCCACCATGTCTTTCCACATGCTGCCTACTATGTCACCCTCTCTTCCTTGTCGCAGGAACTCTGTCTTGAGGTCATATTCTTGGTCGCTTGCACATTATGCCTTCTAGCCAGACTTCATTATCAAACCTCCAAGCTTTGCCTACCCTTAATACAGAATGAAAATTTTGGAATTTAGAAAAACTTCTTCCCTTTCAATTGCCCCATAAAGTTTGGCTTTCGAGCTGAACTCTTACCATAGACTCAAGAAAAATAACTGGAAACTCAGAGCCGATCACAACCCTTTATTCTAGGCTGTATGTGACCTCTCTGATGCAATGGCTCCTGTCATCATGGTGAGTGAAGGAGCCACAGGACGATTAGGAAATGAAAATGCCTGGTTTTGTAGCATATGCTTTGATGCCTGCCCAGACCCTCTTCATCCTTTGCATTTCCAGGTTGTCAGACTTCGAGCTATGGGCAGTGACAGCATTTTGCCTAAGGGCTCTCTTTGGAAGACACAAGTGCATAGGAATTGATTCCTGGGAGTAGCCCTCAACCAGTGGCTGCTGGGAGTTGGTGACACATACCTGAGCCTCTCAGGCAGGCTAACTGAGGCGTGGCTCTACACTGGCTTTCCAAGTAGTCCAACAATGAAGCGATGGTTGTACATGATGGCGACTTACCGATGACTGCACCTTCATTGGCCATCTTCCCTCTTCTGTCTCATTTGCCCCCTTTCTGGCCTATGCATCCCCAAATCACTTCCCAGATAAACTATTTTCACTTGAGTCCCTGTCGTAGTGGCTTCTGAGAGAAACCAGAGGTAGATGTGTTTGATATGTCAAAAGTGTCACTCCCATTGCAAGTATTTTAGGGAAACACCTGTTAGAAGAGTGGAGAACGGGCTGGGGAGGTGCTGTTGTGGTGGTTACAGTGGACTGCTCTGTGCATACAGGGTGTGGTGGTGCACACAGGAGCACAGGACTACCCTAGTGCCAGGGTCAGAATAAGGATGGGGCATGGGTCGAAGGCTTGGTGTGGGGGTGATGTTGGCTCCACCGACTGACCAGAGTACGAGGGGAGGAACTGGCCTGATGGCGAGAAAAACTCAGCTGCTATTCCTTTCCATTTTTGTCACTGCTATGTTCATAGATTTACTGCCCACAGGAACTGAGAGAAATGGCAAACACTTGCACAACCCCCTTCAATTTGCAGATGAAAAATTGACATGTAGAGAGAGGCTGAGTGGCAAACTCAAGGTCATTGTCAACTGTAAAGTGAAAGTCAACTAGGTATTCCGTTACCAACAAAATATATTCAGGAGAAAGAAAGGACTGAAATCTCATACATGTAGACATGGTGAGCCACGTGCAGGAACGGAGCTGGACAAATATGGAGGAAATCCTTTCCTGAGGGGAAGAGGGGGTTCAGGGACGGCTGTTGCGACCACAGAGCTCTGTTGAAACACAGAGTTCTTCCTGTAGGGCTCTCGTGATGATGTTGAGTGATAGCTCCTCCCACTGGCCTCCAATTTCTGCCTGGGTTAAGGTCAGTGGGATGGATTTTCACACCATAAAGGCAGCAAGCTGCAGAACCATGAACTGTGAACGATGACAGCAGGGGCCAGCTTTGCTCCAAGGGCAGGTTAGATCTTTGTTTGCCTTAATTCATTCTACAAAGCTACATGTTTTTTTTTCTTTTTACTTCTTGACTTTAACAGTTGTCCTCCGTATGCATATTAGTTGTGTGTCCCCCATTGGGCTGATTTATGGCATAATTTCTACAATAGAAAAGGGAGTTACTCATCTTAAGGTTATTTAAAAGCAATTACTGCCATTAGTTGGAAGTGCTACTGCAGGCTACTCTGATAATAATGTGCACCCAACAATCCAATTAGCTTGCAAATGGATTAGTCCATTTCTTGACCGATGCATTTGCTTTAAATCAAGTATAATGCAGGTCTAAAGAGTGTCAGTTTTATCTGCTTACTCTTTGTATAAATGTGTTATTTCACCTCTAAGTAGAGGATCTACTTACTCCCTTTCCTCATTAAATGTTATTTCATTTATAGTTTCACTTCTTAAACTACAACTCATGGCTTTTTAAGTTCTATAATTTTAATTAAATCATTTTAGCCCTTTCTGTAGTTTTAAGGATGTCTATCTGGCTTATCCTAAGCATCCACTGAGGCACAAGCCCAAATGAAGGTAATACTGTAACGTCAAAGCACAGACTAGCCCAGTGCTGACCAATGCAACTTTCTGTGATGATGGAAATGTTCTAGAACATTAAGCCATTTAGTGGCTGGCAGCCACTAGGCAGACGTGACTACTGAGCACTTGAAATGTGGTTAGAATGACTGAGGAGTGGAATTAATAATTTTATTTAATTTTGATGAATTTGAATTTAATAGTCACATGTGATGGGTGGCTGCCATATTGGACAGCACACTTCTGGAGGACAAAGAACTGTAGCTGGGCTATGGAAGGTTTTTACCAATCCAAGGCTCTTGGTGTCACCACATTGGACTCACCAGGTACAACAGGGTTTTCCATGGAGTCAGGTCATTTTGTGGGCTATAACAGACCAAGGAAAGCCTCCTGACACACTAAGTTGGATGGATCCTTGTAGAGACTCCTCTAAAACACATAGTAATTAAATAAAACAACCTGTTTATCAAGCACCTGCCATGCAGCAGCAGCATAGACAGGCTGGCTTTCGAAAGAGAACCCGTCTCCCATTCAGGAGACAGAAGCAAAATGTGTGTTCACCTGAACTTTACCTCTCTCCCTCCTTTCCACTCCCCTCATGCATTCATGCATTTACTTATTTATTTCCTTGAGCTCTATCCACATGGTTTCATTTGAAATCTGTGTTCTTATCCAGTGCTCTAACAAAAGTTTAAGGTAACTGCATGTCTTCTTGCATATTGCCTCAAATCTTCCTGGTCTTCATGCAAAATCATCAGATGTCGGTAGAGCCACAGGTAATTTTCCTGAGAAAGAACACTTAATGGTGTCTCTGAGCCATGGTGTAGTTTTCAGCTGCCTGTGATGTTAGGCCCGCTGTGTGTGGGAGAGGGGTCCAGCTGCTCTCAGAGCAGGGGGAGGAGCTGAGCTGACTTTTGGAAAAAGGAGAGGGACAGCAGAAAGGAGATGCCCACCATAGACAAAGTCTTTGGGAACCCCTTCTCCTTCCAGGATACAAACCCTCAAGCTACTAAGTAAAACCCTGAGGTTTGTGTAATCCCTCAGTAGGTTTTTTCATCATTACCATGTACAATGTGCTGATAGGGGATACAAAACAAAAGATAACCTTCACTTTCTGGCCTTGATTGTTCTTGGGGGTCAGTCCCTTGGGGTGAATTTTGCCATCCAGGTGGACTGTGGAGCTAAGAAAAAATAGCCTGATTCTGCTGCCCAGTGAGTTGTAATGCAGCCAAGTAAACAGAACAGAACATCAGATCAATGGCGGGACCATTTCTATTGTGAATATCGGATTTTCAAGAGATGATGAGCTCTGGTGTGCTCCAAATGATTATTCTTATTTTTAAAATGCAACTTACAATTTTCTTACACTAACAAAATATAAGCACATGTAGAATCCTGTCGAATTTAAGAAAGAGAAGAGTGTCCTTGAAAAGTTCCTGATGTCCCCATTCCAATCACATTCCTTCCTATAGAGGGAACCCCCCTCCTGAGTTCCATCTTAGCTAATCCTTGCTTTTCTTTGTAGTTGTGCCACATATGTTTATAGCCCTAAGTAATGTCTTGCTAAGATGTGTATGCTCTTGAACTTTATGTAATTAGAACCACAGCGAGGAGTTTGCCTGGGACTGGCTTTGTTCTCTTCAACATTATTGCTCTGAGATTTATCCATGATGATGTGTGGAGTGGTTCATCCATTCAACAGGTAATTTTGGGGGCAATTTCTGTAAGCCACCCATTGATTCTAGGTGCTGGGGAACAAAACAGGCAAACCCCATGTCCTATGGTAGGTGAATTCTAGCGTGTGAAAGTGGGCAATAAACAAGATATATTGAATATGTAGCTCTTTATATCATAATTGGTGTACAGAGAAAAATGAAGTGGCAAAGAAGAGTAATTTTAGGGGCGACATGGAGTTTCAGCGGGGAGGCTAAGAAGAGGACTCTTGGGTGAGTCCCTGGAGAGGGTGAAGAAGAGAGTGATGGCGATGTCAAGGGAAGAGCTTCCTGGGCAGAGCCAACAGCAAGTACCAATGCCTGTGTCCTGCGAGTTTCAAGTACTATAAGGGAGGTCGCTCCTTAAGAGCAGAGCAAGGAAGCGGGTGCAGTAGGAGTTGATGAGAACAGGGAGAAAGTCGGGGACGGAAGCCACTGCAGGTGTTTGAGCAGTGACATTCTATGACTTGGGTTTTAACAAGATTTCTCTGGCTACTGTGGTGAGAATACACTTAAAAGGGGAGGCAGCCAGCAGACCAGGGAGGGTCATGCCAGTTCTGCTCATAAGAGATGATATGGACGTGGTGAAGGGGGAGGGGGGGTTATGTTTCCAGTAGGTATAAAGGTGGAATGTTAGGATTTTCTGATAGGTTTAATTTGAGGTGACAGGGAAAGTGACAACTGCTTTCTAATTTCAATTATAATTGCTATAGGCTGAGCAATGAGGGTGGCAGAGGTGCTGCTTATGGAGATGGGGAAGAGGAAGGGAAGGCGAGGTTAATGGCCATGAAGAAAAAGACCAGGGGCTCAGTTAGGAGAGTTTTGTTTTTTTTTTAAATTAGTTTCAGGTGAACAAAATAATGTAATAGACGTTTACACCCCTCACAAAGTGATAACCCCCTTTCCAATCCCCCAATCTACTACCCCTCTGACATCGAACGAGCTGTTACAATTCCATTGACTCTATTCCCTATGCTGTACTCCACATCCCGTGACTACATCTATCTATCTATCTATCTATCTATCTATCTATCTATCTATCTATCTATCTATATAGATATAGATAGACATAGATATAGATATAGATATAGATAGATAGATATGCACACTCATATACACACACACATATATATATATATATATATAGATAGATAGATAGATAGATAGATAGACACACTCATATACACACACACACATATGTATACATATATAATTATAGTTGACATTCAGTACTATCAAGTGTTTTGTTTGTGATGTAAATTCAGCACCCTGGTGGAGATGGGAGGTGGCAGTTGGGTTTAGAAGTCTGGGGTTCAGATACGGGGTCTCGGTGAGAAATAGAGATTTACGAGGTGCCGTCCTGGAGACACTATTACAAACCTTCAGAATGGGGGTGACCATCAAGCGAGTGAGTGTAAATAAGGACGAGAAAAGGTCCACACATTGAGTCCCAGGAACGCTTCAAAATTTAGAAACCAGGAAATGAGAGGGACCAGCAACGGAGAGGAGGAAGGAGCAACGAGTCTTCAATCGGGGGCAAAACCAGGCGTGTTCGACAGCGCCAGCATCCCTGCTTGAGCGACACGCGGGTCACTGGTGACGTCTGTAAAAATAGTGGAGTGGGGGGGACGAAAACCGGCTTAACCCGCCAGGATAGGAGGCTGGAGGGCAAAGCAGAGCCCTGTGAGGATTTGAGGAGAAGCTACGGAGGAGAAAGGTCCGCGTTCCAGACATTTACATGCTGTTAGGAATGATCGAATAGATAAGGGAGGTTGATTTAAAATAGAAAAGGAAAAATGGCTCTGCAATGTCTCTGGTCAGATAGATACGTAGATAGATCTATAAATAGATAAATAGATGGATGATAGATTTTAATAGATAATTAGTAAATAATACAGTTTTTATCAATAGGCTTTCGTATAGCACACAAGTTTTTGTTCCATGTGTACAAATATATACTAGCAACAGAAGCATATTTCTTTTGAAATATTATTTTATTTTTCAATTCCAGTTGACATACAATATTATATTAGTGTGAGGTGTACAACATAGTGATTAGGCACTTATATAACTTACAAAGTAATGACCCCGATAAGTCTAGTACCCATCTGATGCCTTACATAGTTATTACAATATTATTGACTGTATTCCCTGTACTGTACTTTACATCCATGTGACTGTTTTTATAACTGGCAATTTCTACTCCTTAATCCCTTCCCCTTTTCACACATCCCCCTAAATCCCTCCCATCTGGCAACCATCAGAATGTTCTCTGTATCTATGAATATGTTCTTGTTTTGTTTGTTTATTTTGTTCTGTAGATTCCACATGTAAGTGAAATCATATGGTATTTATCTTTCTCTGTCTGACTTATTTCACTTAGCATAATACTCTGTAGGTTCATCTATGTTGTCGCTAGTGGCAAGATTTCATTCTTTTATATAGGTGAGTAATATATTCTATTGTATATATATCACCTCTTCTTTATCCATTGGTCTATCTATGAACACTTAGGTTGCCTCCACATCTTGGCTGTTATAAATAATGCTGCAATAAACATATGGATGCATATGTCTTTTCAAATTAGTGTTTTGGGTTTCTTTGGATAAATACCCAGAAGTGCAATTGCTGAGTCCTTCTTTGTCTCTTGTTATAGTCTTTGTTTTAAAGTCTATTTTGTCTAGTGTAAGTATTTCTACCCCAGCCTTTTTTTCATTTTCATTTTCTTGAAATACGTATCTTTTTCCATCCTTTTACTTTCAGTCTTTGTGTGTTTTTTGATCTGAAGTGAGTCTCTTGTAGGCAACATGTATAAGAGTTTTGTTTTCTTATCTGCTCAGCCATGCTATGTCTTTTGATTGGCACATTTAATCCATTTACATTTAAAGTAATTATTGATAGGTATGTAGTTATTGTTATTTTGTTATTCATGGTTTTGATTTTTTTCCCCCCTCTTATTCTTCTTAAAGAAGTCCCTTTAACATTTAATACTGGTTTGGTGGTGATGAACTCCTTTAGCTTTTTCTTGTCTGGGAAGCTCTTTATCTGTCCTTCAATTCTAAATGATAGCCTTAGTTGGTAGAGTAATCTAGGTTGTAGGTCCTTACTTTTCATTACTTTGAATATTTTCTGCCAATCCCTTCTAGCCTGCAAAGTCTCTGTTGAGATATCAGCTTATAGTCTTATGGGGGCTCCCTTGCAGGTAACTAACTGCTTTTCCTTGATGCTTTCAAGATTCTTTTTTTGTCTCTAACAAAGAGAAATGACCATGACTACCACGGAGGAGCTGTTGTGCAGGGGCTGACCCCACAGAGCAGGATTCGCTTTAGCAGAGCTCTGGTGCTTGCCACATCCATCCTTTGGTGTGTTGTTTGCGGAGGTGAGGTGGTTGGGTGGTGCTCTGGTGTGGTCTGAAGCTGGCCACTGGGTGTGTTGGTTCTGGGGCCAATTGGGTGGGGCTGTGGTGCAGGCCAAGGTCGGCTACTGCCTGTGCCTGGCTCAGGCTCACCTGGTATGAGCTACAAAGCGACCTGAAGATGGTTTCCACTTGTGCTGGGCTTGGAGGCACCTGGGAGAGGCTAAGATGCAAACTGAGGCCAGCTGCTACTTGTGCCATGCTTGGGGCTGCTTAACAAGAGGAATGAAACATGCTGAGGCCCACCGCTGCTTGTTTGGGGTTTGCAAACCTTTGAGAGATTTTAGAAAAGTCTGCGGCATGAGCCAAGACAGGCTGTTTGTATGGAAAAGATGCTGAAAGTGGCTAGTGTGTGCCCGAAAGTTGGGTGGGACGGGGTTTCAGGGAATCCGTGGGTGGGTCAAAAGGTGTTAGCCAGGGTGATGCAGACTCAGACTTGGCGCCCTCCTGCGCCTGCTTGTTCAGGCTGGGCAGGAGGAGGGCTCAGCAAAGGAACCAGATGGCATCTGCCTGCACAGAGCCGCCCCTCCAGTCTTCGCCCTGAAGCCACCCATCCACTTCCTCCCCATATGTCCCTAATGCATTTAGAGCTACTGTCCCAGTGCTGGAGCTCAGAGCCTGTGAGCTCATCAGCAAGTAAGTAGTGCACAGTCCCTTTAGGAGGAGTGCCTGGGATCCAGTCACCCTCCGTCTCACTCAGCCACAATCTCTGCTGGTTTTCACAGCCAGAAGTTGTGGGGACTTCTCTTCCCAGCACCAAACCCCCGCTGCTGGGACCCCTCACTCCTCTGTGGGTGACCCCTGCAGCTGAGATAGCCTTCCTGATTTCTAATGATCACACGCAGGTGTAGGACCAGCCCATTCTGCCACTTCTACGGCGTGGCTTCTTCTGTTTGTACATAGTTGTAGAGCTTCGGTTCAGCTAGATTTCAGGTGATTCTCACCCATGGTTCTGTAGTTCAGTGGTAATTTTGAGGTGGTCATGGGAGGAGGTGAGCACAGCGTTTTCCTACTCCGCCATCTTGACTGGAAGCCTAATAGAAGCACCTTTCCATTTCCAGTACTCCCTGTCCTGGCTAGCACGTGGTACTGTCAGACTTTCTAATTTTTATCAATTTGGGGTGTGAAATCTACATCTCCATTTAATTTTAATTTACATTTCCCTTTTAACTAATGAGGTTAAGTATCTTTTCACATATGTATGGACCAATCATGCTTCCAATTCTGTGAAATGCCTGCTAATACCTTTAGCCTAATTGAGTTTTCTTCTTCCTTTTTTCTTTTTTCTTTTTTTTGAGTTCATTATATATTCTTTATACTAACACTTTTTTAGCTACATGGTTATCACTACTGCAAATATCTTTCAATTAGTGGCTTATACTTTACCTTTCTGTTGTTTTTCTTGGTGAATAGTTGAGCTTCGATTAATTTTACAATTTTTGATTAGTGTTTTGTGCCTTAAAAAAATGCTTTTCTACTGCAAGTTTTCCTTTTATATCTAGAACATTTTGTATTGCCTTTCTTTTCATTAAGTCCTTCATTCATCTGGAATTGATTTTTGTCTGGTAAGAGATAGAGATTAAATTTAATTTATCTCCACCTGGATAGCTAATTGTCCCAGAATCATTTATAGAAAACTTTCTTTTTCCCTTCCCATCATACCTCTTTCATGCATATCAGGTTTCCACATATGTGCAGGTCCCTTCTGGCCTCTCTAGTTTGTTCCAGAGGTCCTCTGATTTAGCCCTGTGCCAACACCACACTGGCTCCATTGCCAGGGTCGCATAATCTAGTTTTCCAGGAGGGCAAAAGTTTCTGCTCTTCTCACCTCTCTAGACTTTTGGGTAAATTTTGGTGTAAGAAATACAAGCTCCTCTGAAAGTCCTTTTAGAATTTAATGAGACATTAAAACATTGTGCTGAAAAAGACCCTCCAGCCAGTATGCTTAGCACAGAATTCCAGCTTCGCCTCTTACTTGCTTTGTGCCTCAGTTTTCTCATCTGCAAGACAGGGATGACAAAAGTATTTCCTCATAATGGGAAGGGTAAAGGGTTACTAGCTATTAAGGCTTCAAACATTACCTGGGAATTGCTATGTAATGTAAAGTACCAGAATTGTTGTTTTTTCATTAAGCTTTACTTAATAAATGGACTGATTTAGAAAATTTTGACTCCTTTATATCACAAGGGCAAAAACAAATTTTGACAGATGATAGGGTATTTCCTGAGATCACGGACTTGTGAGAGATACTGAGAACTTTAGACCAAATAAAAACATCACATATGAGTAACTTTCTGTGTCATGAATAAATTTTAGTTACAAAATTATACATTATAAAATTTATAAAAAATAACAAAATAAATTAATGAATGAATTAATCATAATTTTTCATCTCAGATTTTACTTTTTTATGTAAATTGGGTTTTTTTCCCTTACAGTATGAGCAAATCCTCATTGCATTTTTTTTTGGAGTAAAGGTGAAATTTAATCTCTCTAGTAGGTTAATATATCATTGTGGAGAACAAGTATAGAAAAAGCAACGCAGATACGTATAGCAGAGTTGCTGCCAGTAGCTGATGATGCAGAAACTATTTCTTTTGGGCAAGCTGGTGTTGAATGGGGCGTTATTAATGGTACTTTACCACGTTAATTTCTGTATGGACTGTGTCTGCGGGGCCACCCACCACATTCATTTGTGGGTTGCTATCATTAAAATCTGCTCTGTAGCTCTTCAAAAGCAGTGGCTTCAGCCACTCTGCTTTCCAGCCATAAAGATCATTAACTGGTACCCTGCTATGTCCCAATTAGAGTAGAATTTTACAACTCAATGCAAAAGCCCTCTTCAGTGATCAGTGTTAATTCGTTTAATGGAAAGCATATTTTGGAAATTATACTTTTGAGTCAAGCAGACATGGGTTCAAAGTCTGACTGCTACTTACCAGGTGGGTGATTTGGGGGACATTACTTAACCTTTTTTGTAATTTAGTTTTCACATCTTTAAAACCGAGATGGTGGTGATGGTGGTGATTGTGATAATGATGCTATCACCTTTCTCACCTGACCTTGGAGCCTAGCCTGTTCTCCCCACCAAGTTCTGTGTGAGGGGACAGCTTTTGTCCTCCCCACAGAGCACACAGTGGCTACTTAGCTAAAATATCTTGAATCAACTTGAATAGAGAGCCGGCATGCTGACTAACCTAGACTTGGATAATGACACCAGTTTGAGATTTGCTGAGTTTAGCATCATTCTCAACTTCTGTTAATTTGACTAGGACCTCATAAATTACAGGAGATATTTTTAGGGCTTTCCCACTTATCTCAAAGCCTCCAGGCAAAATTGCAAAGGTGTCACTCTTTGCTGGCGGTCCTTCCTGTCTTTCGGAGCCCTCTTCTCACCCCAGTGTCCCTGCCACCAGAAGTGTGTGGTCCCCAGCCTGCCGTGTTTGGGTCAGAAACCTTGACTCCAGCCAGATGGATACCAAACTTCCCTTCCATCCACTTGATCCAAGCTGAAGTTGTTCATTCTTGAAACACACAGCAGCACTCAATGAATGCAGAAACTTGCATGACGAAGGTAAACTGCACTCAGATGTAACTGAGTCTTCACGCTCTATGGAAATCTTGAATTTTAAAGAGGAATTTGTCATGACTTTCCTGTCTGGGAACGTATTGGGGAAGGGCACACCTGTGGACCCTTACCTGGGCTGCCCTGAGTTTGTCTGGCAGAGACTAAACACAGGGCTTTAGGTTTCTGATTGCCACCCACCCCCTCAGCTCCCTTTGGCTTTGCCTGGAGGTGGCAGTCAAGTGTGGCATACTTGGCTGGCATGGCTCAAAGCTAATGGGGAGTATCTGAAGCATCACATCTCAAATCTGGAAGAAGGCCTTCCCTTTGTATTATTTTTTCTTTCTTACAAGGGCTTTAAGTTCCATTGATAGCAAAACTTACGGAGCACCACCATTTTAGGTCCTTTCAAGCAGTGGCTTTCAAGCGTTGTCCGCTCCAGGGGATTCCTCTGCTCGCCTCACATACAGGTACAGCCCTGGTTCTCAGGTAAAAGTTTTCTCAGGAGAGGTTTGCTGTGGCTGCTAGTTTAAATGTTGGCAAGCAAAGGCCTCACTCGCACCTCCCAGAGATGGTCCTTCCTGATGCAAAATTCCACCTGGCACAATGGGTTGGCTGTGAAAAATCATGTCTGCAAGCTGCCGAGTGAAATGAAATCAGGAACTGAGCCTCAAGTGCCCACCAGGTTCAGGAGAGTTTCTTTGCTGGAGAAAACTGTAATCTACAAGCTTTAAGTGACATGGAGGCTGTGGGAAATCATAGCTGTATTTCATCCTCAGTGTTATGGGTTGAGTTGTGTCTCCCACCCAATTCTTTTATGGAAGTCCTGACCCCTAGGACCTCAGAGCGTGACTGGATTTGGAGATGGGGACTCTAAAGAGGTGACGAAGTTAAAATGATGTCATTAGGCTGGGCCCTACTCCAACATGATTAGTGACTTCATAAGACAAAGAGAATGGGACACATGTACACAGAGGGAAGACCACGTGGAGACCCAGGCAGAAGGAGGGAAGGGACAAGCCAAGGAGAGACACCTCAGGGGCAGCCAAACCTGCAGATGCCTTGGTTTCAGACTCAGCCTCCAGAGCTGTGAGAGAAGAAATCTCAGCTGTTTCAGCCACCCAGTCTGTGGTGCTTCCTTAAGGCAGCTTGAGTAAACCTGTAGGCTTGGGTTAAATTAATAAAAGAAAGGGAGAAGTGGATAGTCAACACGCCTCCTTTCCTGTCACTGCCCTGTCCCCATGCAGTGGCCGTCTCACAGTCAGCATCCTCAGCAGCAGGGCCCCCACCCATCCCTTCCCAGGGTTGCTGCAGAGCAGGCCCCTCAGTTGCCCTGTCGTCCCCTGTCTAGATTTGGTGCACACACACCCCCCCCTTTCACCTTGGTCAGTGGCTGAGATAAAGGTGATAAGAGCAGGGGACATACTCTTCTCCTAAGTGGGCAAAGCAAACAAAACTTACATAAGATTGTCATTACCGCTACTGTTCTAATGCTGATATTAGTAACTACCCTTCACTGAACATTTGATTGGGCAGAAATAACACGAAATAGACATATTTCTTTGTGTGAATATAAGCTAGTTATTGTTAGTTCCATTTTAGTGATAAATAAATAGAGGCTTGTATAAATTAATTGGCCCTGTTCCCTTTGCTGTTAAACTACATGGAGACTGAACAGAGCAGCCCAGTAAATAGAAGAGTCCAAGAACATGTCAGCCGGAAGCTGGTCAGAACCATAAATGTCAGGTCAGGGAACCACAGTGAGGAAGCTGCTGCCCAGGCTCCTGTCCTGGTAAATCCCAGCTTTGGGCTCATCGGACGAGGAGACCAAGGCAACGCTGACCCAGGATTATTCTCTCTTCCCTTGTGACTTAGGGCCATCAGCCCTATAATCACTTGTTGATCCACGGCCTATGAATCACTACCCAGAGAGGGCGCTGCGCTATTAAATGCAAGCTTCCCAAATAGCTGGGTGAAGTGTTGATTTCTTTCCTTATGAAGCTGTGTCTCTCTCGTTAGCAAATGTGTGATCTTTATCATATGCATCATTTCTGCATTGCAGTGAAATCAAAACCTGCCTTTATACCCAACAGTCAGAATTCAAGAAATCCATTGGTAAAATCAGGAAACTAGAATAAGGGAAAGTATCTTTTATAGCCCTAACTCCCACAAAGCAAGAACATCCCATACAGTCTTTTTTTCTATGTATAAACTTGTTTTCTAATTGAAATCACAGGGTCATCACAATTTCACTGCCTGGTTAACATTATGTTTTAAATATTCTCTGTAGTATTTCATAGTCTTTTTCAATTTAATTTTTGATCTATATGCTATTCCATTAAACTAGTGCTCCGCCATTAATCATTTTTCTTCAATGGCTCATTTAGATAAATTCCAACTTTGCAGGGTTTTAAATAAGATTGGAAAGGATAACTTGGTGCAGAACTCACCCATGCTGTATAAGACAGTAACCTCGGAATCCACCATAGGAGAAAGATCCCAGGCTTGGGAGCCCCCAGACCTGGTGTGAGGCGTGGCTTGGTCGCTTCCAGCCATGTGGCCTTCGGGGCCGCCTTGCTTTAGCTAATATCCAGGAGCCTGTGTTTCTCATTCTTAAAATGGGACTACTACCCACCCCATAAAATTGTTATTGTTGTCTTTTGCAGATTGAAGGATACAATGACATTTAAAGTTTCTTAGCACAATTGTAGTTAGGTATTATACTTTACCAATGGTCAATATTAAGATTATAAAATAGTTTCCCCAAAGAGGAAGTATTGGATGAACGATTATAATGTTTTTCAGGATCTTGATACCTGTTACCTAGTTGCTTTAGAAAATGTGCATACATTTTCTTGTTTTTGTTTTTGTTTTTTTGTTTATTTTTAAATTTTTTATTTATTAGGATGACATTGGCTAGTAAAGTTACATAGGTTTCAAGTGTTCAATTCTGTAACACATCATCTATATATCACATTGTGTGTTCACCACCCAGAGTCAGTTCTCCTTCCATCACCACATATTTGACCCCCTTTTTCCTCTCCTACCACCCCCCTCTTCCCTTACCCTCTGGTAACCACTAAATTGTTGTATCTGTCTATGAATTTTTGTTTGTTTGTGTTATTTGTTTGTTGTTTTCTGTTCTATATCCCACATATGAATGAACTCATATGGTTTTCAACTTTTTACATCTGACTTACTTTGCTTAGCATGATAATCTCAAGATTCATTCATATTGTTACAGCAAGTGGCACTATGTCATCTTTTCTTAAGGCAGAGTAGTATTCCATTGTGTATATACACCACATCTTCTTTACCCAGTCATCTATCGAAGAACACTTTGGTTGTTTCTCTGTCTTGGCTGCCGTGAATAATGCTGCAGTGAACACAGGGGTGCATATATCTTTACAGATAAATGTTTTCAGATCTTTTGGGTAAATACTCAGGAGGATTGCTGGGTCATATGGTAATTCAATTATTAATTTTTTAAGGAAACTCCATACTGTTTTCCATAGTGGCTGCACCAGTTTACACTCCCACCAAGAGTGTAGGAGGGCTCTTTTTTCTGCACAGCCACTCCAACACTTGTTAGTACTTGTCTTGTTGAAAATAGCCAATGTAGCAGGTGTGAAGTGGTATCCCATTGTGGTTTTGATTTGCATTTCCCTAATGGCTAGTGAAGTTGAGCATTTTTTCATATATCTGTTGGCCGTTTGTATGTCTTCCTGGGGGAAGCGTCTATTCAGGTCCTCTGCCCATTTTTTAATTGGATTGTTTGTTTCTTTGGTGTTGAGTTGTACGAGTTCTTTATATATTTTGGATATTAACACCTTATCAGAGGTGTTGTTTGCAAATCTCTTCTCCCATTCGCTTGGTTGCCTCTTTGTTTTGTTGATGGTTTCTTTCGCTGTGCAGAAACTCATTTTAAATACTGTGGCTATTTGTGCATTTCTTTAATGGCTATAAATTCTACATGTTCCCTAACTAGTTGTATTTCCTCTTTCATGACTTGTCTGCTCACGTATACTTTGGACTGAGTTGAAGTTAATAAAGAATATGTGCTATCTCATTTGCATCAGTCCTGCGTGAGGTGTTAGAGATGCAGGGGCCAGTGAGAGGCAGTCCTTGCCACTTTGGAACTTTCATTCTGGTGGGGGAGAAAACACACGAGGAATCAATATCACAGTATGATACAGGCAGCGACAGGCATCTGGACTAGGGAAGAGGACAGCGTGATTAATTCCTTTGCCAATTTATCTCCGGATGGCTCAGCGGTTTTAAAATGGATTTGTGAAGCGTTGATCAGCTCCAATTTCAAACCAATGCTCGTTTCTCTTTTGTGTCATAGATGCAAATGAAGGTGATAAGCCAAAACCTCAGATTGTCTTATTTTGTCTACTCTTCTTTTTTTCCAAAAGCACGTCTCATTTTTCTTCTGCATAAATACGTGAGGCGATGCCTCACCCTTTGGAGTCCTAGCAGGCGGAGTTGACAAAGCCACAGGGCGGTAGACATGGCATATATTAAGCAAGCAGAAAAACCACCTCCATAGTTCTGGAAACATTCATATGACATTCGTGAGGAAATAAGATATTAACTGAAGAGAAGCTCCTGGAAAACCAAGTGTGAACCAACAGTATTGAAACTCTGACTGCAATGGTGGGTTGGAGGGCTTAATTGAATTTTTAGAGACAAGGCTGCTGGTACATTATCTGCACACTTTGCAAACAAATCTATTTACATTCAAAGAGGCAGGTCAGGCAACCACTGCAATAGGGAGGAGAGAGAGTGCTGTGATTCACACGTGGGCGGCCCTCACAGGAAAAGCAGGGAGGCCCTGGACTCACGCTGGACTCCATGCTCTGGCCATTGTCTCTTGAAGAGGCCTTTTCCAAGCTGGCTATTGATCTTTTTTTAAAAATTAAAATTTAATTTTTAAAAATTAAAATACAATTGACATATAACGTATTAGTATCAGGCATACAACATAACGATTCTATGTACGTATGTATTGTGAAATGATCACCACAGTCTAGTTAAACTCCGTCACCATATAATTACAATTTTCTTTTTAATTTAAAGAAATATTTTAAAGGCTCTTCTAGAGAGCTGTACAGCCTGATCTGTTCAGAAGCTGTTAAAGCCGAGAGCCTCTAATTAGGGTTTCCTTGGATCTGAGGTCCTTGATTTCATTGTCAGGCTACTTTCAGAATTCCTTAGGGTGACGTGGCTCTCCGGGTGACCCCAAGTCCATGCTCATCTACTTCGATATCAGCTGAGCATAATCCCCTCATCGTTTATTCGGCGCTGACATTTAGACAATTTAGTTAAGGCCTGCCTATATTTTAAATTTGAGGGTAACTGATGTCGCGATTTTAAGGAAGCCAATGATGCCCACCCCGGAATTAATTGAACGAAAGGGAGAGGGAAAGGTCACATGGAAACCAACCTATCTTTTTATGACAAAGGCTCAGCTGGAACCCCAGAGCCATGCCAAGCTGGACCCTGCTCTGTTTACCACATGGAGCAGAGCAGAGCCGAGGACTTGCTCCCCACAGGCAGCGAGGTGCCAGGAGGAGAGGTGAGGGGGGGTGCCACCTCCTTCTCCCAAGCTCGCGTCTTGCCTGAGACGAGGGAGGCCAGGACCAAAACCTGTGGGTGTCGTGCTCCAGTGCAGGCCTTCTCAACTGTGACTACTGAATTTGGGGACTGCATAATTCTTTATTGGGGGGCTTGTCCTGCGCAATGTGGCGTGTTCAGCAGCACCCCTGGCCTCTACTCATTAGCTCTGTGGCACCACCCAACCCCGCCCCCCCCGGTGTGACAGTCCTCAGTGTCTCCTGGCATTGCCAGATGTTCCGTAGGGGGCAAGACTGCCCACAGCAGAGACCCACGTCTCTAATATAAATGGAAGAAAAGACCCAGAGTAGAGAACGGAAGCTGCAAGGCGGACCTGAGGCAGCCATGTCGCCAGTGCCCCCCATCATCCCAGCAGACAGCGGCCATGGCTATCCTCGGCTCTGTCTCAGCTCCCGGGAGAGGCCCCCTCCGACCCACTTTCTCCATCCTCCCTTCTTGTAATCGCTGTCACCCGTGGATTATCGCCAGGGCAGCAGCTACCTGACTTTGTTCGTTCAGTGCCTGCAGGCACCGCTGTCTGCCTGCCAGGGCCTGGCACAGCCTGTGGCATAGCACGGCTTCATGTGTGTACAGTGGTATTGATTTTAGAGAATGCTTCTTCTTTTCCCTCAGATAATTGGAAGAAAAGTGATTGTGAACATTTTTCCATATACAACTTCTGCTGTCTATGTAATTTCCCCAGATCACTTGATGCATTCATCTGACCTGCCGAGCGCACAGATCTTACCCAGCACAAAAAGCAGGGACTTGTACTACGGTGCAAACAGCGGCAACTTGTTTCTGTCTGCAGTGCTGGCTCTGAGCCCAGCCCTGGCAGAGTACCATTAAATAGTGATAATGGTCACATATATTACCTTCTTCACATTTTGATTCCTCTCAAAAAGTGATTTTAATTCATCATTCTCCTGCTTATGTCTTGGAGTCCAGCTATAGTCTTCCAGTTATATGATACATATAGCTAATTAGGACTAGTGGAGGGGCAGAAAAGTAGCCTATTTTGCCAACCGTGTTCCTTTCAAATTGTCTCAATAATTCTCAAAGCTATTTTAGGAATTAGAGCCAATACACAGTTAATTACAAAACCCTTTTCCACATCACTCACAAAGGGGGATTCCAAGAGGATCAAGCTGTAGAATCAGTATATCTAGTCCAAGGCAGAGAAATGCACCCCTTTTGTTATTTCATGCATCTTACTAGAAGGGCGCAGGAATCTAGACATTGTCCATTCAGCCTCCAAGGCCTATGGCTAAACCAACACATCACATCCCGGAAATGTTCCCACATGAGCCTCGGTGCTGGGCACTTGTCACTGTAGAACGCCTCCCCTCACATGCAGGCAAAGCTTGCCTCCCCTTAACCTCCTCCTCGAGGGTCCTGGGGCCACGAGAACATTTCATCCAATTACCCTCAGCGGTCGCTGCAGAATCTTCAGGGCTCTTCTACCGCATGTGTCCCAAATTGTCTCCTGTCATGCTTCCGCCATCTTCGTTTTCCTCTGGTATGGGCTGAATTGTGTCCCTGGACATGCACAGGTTGAAGCCCCAGCCTCTGGTTTCTCAAAATGTGACTGACTGTATTGGAGATACAGCCTTTAAAGAGGTGGTCCCGTTACAACGAGGCCATTGGTGAGAGGCCCTGCTGCCACCTGACTGGTGTCCTTCTAAGAAGAGGAAATTTGGACCCACAGGGACATCGGGGAGGCACGCACACAGAGTAAAGTCACTGAGGCTATAGGGAGAAGGCGGCATCTACCAGCCAAGGACAGAGGCCTCCGGAGAAAACAAGCCTGTCAATGCCTTGATTTTGAACTTCCAGCCTCCAGGACTGCCAGAAAATGGGTTTCTGTGTTTTCAGCCCCCGACTCTGGCATTTTGTTATGGTGGCCCGAACAGATAATATGCCTTCTATGTCCCCACCACCCTGAGGGTCACTTGTCCGTCCTGCTTCAACTTCCTCTCTCTGTAGTGTTATTCTCACTGTCATTCCTGTCACTATAGTATCTTTGTTTAAGTAACTAATAAAAATGTTAAGACGAAGTTAGGACCAACCTAATGCCAAAGGACGTCAGAATTTCTGTGGGGCTGACTTTGATTCATTCCTAAATCCGTCCTCAGATGTTTATACTTACGGCTCACATCCGTGAGTCCACACATTCCTTAGTGAAATTCAGATTTATTGCCTGTGGCGTTCTTCTAGTTCCCCGGCCTCTTATATTTTAAAGACAGGGTTGAAGAATACTTAAAGTTACCTTGTCTTCTAGAGTGTAGAGTTGGTCCAAATCTTGCAAATGTGAAAACCGTTCTTGGGATGGTTACTTGGGACCCTGGGCTTATTTCTGTTGGTTAATATTTTTCCTAATAGGAAGAGAATTGCTTTCTGGTATTTCCTAATGGCGCCTACGTTGGGCTTCCATAATCATGGAGGAGAGGCATGCACTACAACGTGAAGATGGCACTACGACGGTAGCCGTCCTAACGAGGACACTGCTGATTTAAAGGCTGGGGTGCTGTGAGCCCACTCCGGCCTCGCCTCCCCTCTCCTCTGGGACTTTGTGCTGTTTGGCGACTTTCATGCCAATGTCTCACACCAGGTTATTCTCCTGCAGGACAGTCGAAATGGGGTCAAACGCATGCGCGGCTGTGGTAGGCTTTGTGGGCTCTGTTTCCCCCTTGTGATACCATTTCAGGTTAGAACTACGTCGTCTTTACAAATAAGATTTGCTTTTTATCAAACGCTGGAAAATGCTGCGACTGGCGCTGTCTTTATGCTCCCTTTTAGAAATGAGCCATACCGGGTGGTTTAATTTAAAAATTTCCAGGAATAACTTTGAGACATTACAACTCAATTTGAATTTCAGAAGTCGTCATGAAGGGAGTATTTTTAAAGTCGTATGGCTTTAAGTTTAAAAATGTTCTGCAGAATTAATTTGGCAACAGCCAGCCACCCACTCCAACCCCAACCTTCTAGACAAGATATACCTCTAGGACATTTCTCCAAATGAAGTGTCAAATCCAAATCAAGTCAAATTTCCAACGTGGGATAATGGAGTCTATTTTATGGCCTCCTTCTGAGCCTCGGGGTGTTTGGGCCCGTTACACAGCTGGTTGGTGTATATTACAAAGGGCCTTGAACAGCTGTGAGATTTCTGCTTGGCGAAGCCCTAGCCACATTTCATAGGTTCTGGGTTATTAGTGGTGTATCTGGTTGCCTTGAAAATGTTCAAACTCCATTCTGTGATGAATACTTAACAGCAAGGAGAATGTGAGCCGTCTCTTTTTAGCGAAGTTTCCGTGACTCAGCAAATCCATGCTTGTGTGATAGGCAAACTGTCAAACTTTATAAATTCCAACTGGGATTCGGTCCCTCGAGGGAAACACCGAGTGCAGTTGTAAATTAGCTTTAATGCCACAATGTATTTTGAACATGCTACCTTTTTACCACAGATTCAGGCCTAGAGGGTGTCTTTGGAGGAAACCGCTCTGAAAGCCGTGTTTTCTGGTTTGGTGGTTTCAATTCTTCATCCTAGTTTTAATTTTGGGAAGAAGTACACCAAGATAGAGAATTAGAATTTTCTAGAACAACAACAACAACAACAAAAGACAAGGAAAATAAGTGCTATAATCAAAGACATTTCAGTGGCAGAGTTTTGTAGTATTTTTGCTTTTTTGTGCAGCTCAAGCGTAAGGATTTTGGAGCTGAGCCTCAGTCTATGTAAATGTAAGAGATTACAAAGACGAAAGATGACGAAGATTCGGGTTACAAGGCTTTGTTTGAATGACCCAGGAGAAATGCAGTGTGCCCGGCCCTATGGTCTTGGTATGGGAATCAAAAACCATTACTCTGTAACAAAGTGTAGACCAAGGGAGTCTGACTTGGTGACTTTGACCTTGATCTTTAAGGAATGAAACACAGAGCGGTAGCTGCCTGGGCCTCCTTTTTGAGCAGAGAACACCGCATTTGCCTCTCGTGCTCAGCGGGGCCTGAGCCCAGACACAGTCCCCGCTTAAATGACTCCTGGGAGCCAATCCCAGGTCTGTTCCTTACTACAGAGTTCAAAGATCATGTGGTCTCTCATCTCTAATTGGAAAATAGCAATCACTGCTGCCTGTGAGATTTTTCTGTAGGATGAACTAAGTTTTAAAGTCCTTTGCAGAGCCCTGGCATATCATGCACATTCAATAAATGTTAGCGATTCAATTACAACCCAAACAAAGGCAATCATAATAGATTTAAACTCAATTTAAAGTTTAATAATGCATTGGTTTCCTGTCTTCGTATGAGGCTAGCAAGCGACGTCAGTAGAGATTACAATAATGTCATCTACAGACGCACCCCGCTGAGCGAGGGGGATATGTGTGTTTGCACTGCATGAAACACATACTCTGAGACCTTGGATAACTCTGTCCCTTCCCTTCTCTAGGCCTCTGTCTCGTCACCCAGTACAGTGCGTCACAATAAACACTCCTGTGATTGAGACAGTAGCGGGAGAGCATGCTTTGGAAAGAATAAAATGCTTTGGAAAGAATAAAATAAAAGAATATAAATGCACAGGTGGGATTATCATCATTTACATGGAAAGGCAAATTTTTAAATGTTCTATTCTATGTTGATCTTTTTATATACACTTAACTGAGTTTAATTAAGCAGTCATGTGTTCAGGAAGTATTCATTGAGATTCTACTACATGCTAGCAACTGTTGGAGCTGTGTTAGGGAATAAAACCAACCAAATATCTACCCTTGAGGAGATGAAAGGAGGCACCATGCTGGCTGACATCGGGCGAGAATCAGACACACTGTGATTTGTACGTATTGAAGGGATTGTGTAAATAGGGCTGAACAGGGCTGCTGCCAACTGCGATGGGAACGAAACACTCTCTAGAAACATTCACCTACAGAATTTGCTTTCTGTGTTTCTTTTCTAAGTTCTCTCTCCTAGTATTCAGATCTGGATTGTTGAGCTCTCTGTTTACATCGAAATATTTATTTTTTCATGCTTAGCTATCTATTTAACAATTTTATGGACTGTCAGTGCCCTTCCTCTTTTATCTTCTCCTGTTTCTTCCATATAATTATGTTACCATTTGGGGTTAAATCAATTTTAGGGTTTACGCTATTATAACTATGTAAATACTTGCTACAGCTGAGCCACATGGCATAGTATGAGCATGCTCCCTTTCTATGACAGTTTTGCATAATCCCTGGGGTTGATAATCATGTACTTCTTGTGTGTTCTTGGTTTTCACTGCATGTGTTACTAACTCGTCCCCCAAATTCTCCAACAGGACCAAATACTCCTTTTCACTCATTCAGATGCATCGGGATATTCAGATGTTTCATTTTTTCTTTAAAACTCCACTCTGAGTGCCTTGTTTCGGCACCAGTCTGGGCTGGTTTGTGCTGTACGGTTGTTACCTTGGAATCTTTCAATCATTAGAGATTCTTTTTGTTTCTCGACTGCATTTGAGCCTCTGTGTCCTGTGTATCACACATCCCTCTTTCTTCATTTGCTGCCTTTTTATTCATCTTCCAGCAGCTTTTTGAATGGGGTACATGAGAATTAAAATTTTTGACTTTGCCTTGTCTAAAAATGTCCTGATTCACTTGCCTGACACTCTGGCTGTAGAATTCTAGGTCTGTCCCACGTGTTTTGGCATAAATGGGCACACCCAGGTCCAGAGAGAAGCAGTAGCTGGCCCCGGCCTCCTCCGGGCAGAGATCAGAGCCTGCCAGTGGGTTTCAGCTGTAGAGAACCCCAAGGAACGTGGCACCTTTTGTCCCAAAGAAATGCCCTCCCGACCTCCCTGGAGGCCTGACCTAAGTTCTGTTTAAGTGTTTGTTGCATTTTCTGTGTACTCAGTGCTGTGTAAGCAGATGGTGGACAAGGATGACAATGTTGCCTTTGGTACACCCAAAATACAAATATTTTAGCCATGAATAAAGTCCCATGAATGACCAATATGTTGATGAAACAAGGACAAAAAAATGCAAAACGGATAAGCTGGTATGAAAGTACAGAGGATGAGGAAGTCAGGTCAGTTCCGGGCCATGTTCCCCAATGTTCCTTGGTAAGATAGAGGGTTGTATTATACCTGGAACCCTGACCCAGATGATTTCCTGTCACTGCTTTGGAGACAGCATGCATTGCTGGAACGACAAGGCCATTGAGCATCTGTGCTCTGTCACTTCACCCACCTGCCCCTGAAATGCCATTGGAATGATAGCAAAGGAATTTACACGTAATCCTAAGGACAAAGAGGGAGAGAGGTAAGATGCTGGCAGCCATGAAATGCCAATGGCAGTGGGAGAGCGGTTCATGATTTAACCTACCAGAGAAAACCACCAGAAGTCACAGCAGAGGAAGCCAGTGACCAGGTCTCTCCCTCAGGCTGGTGAACTGGAGGGAACAGGTTAGGCACAAGTTATTCCTCTGAGAGCCTTTCTCATTCAAGAGATTGTTGTCTCTTAGGACTTTGGGTATATTTGCAATTATGAGAATGGTCATTCGTTTCATTACTAAAGCACAAAGTAAATCCTGTGCATTACTGGAACACTAAATTACTTTAGAGATTAGACTTATCTAAGTCCTCAGGCCAGAGCAAAATGGAAGACTGAGTGCTCATGGTGAAATATGGGGAAGTTGTAGTGCAAGAAAATGACGTGGAACAATGAGATTAAGAAGAAGGCAGATTAAGAAGAAGGCCTATGTTTTTATCTTTCCACTTCTGTGCTTTCACGTAACATTGGAGCTTAGGTTTCATTCCTGGACTTAGATTTTACATTTTTGTCTGTTGTGGTACCATTGCAGGTCGTGGTTTTTATTCCTTTTGTTCCTTACTCATAGGCCAGGTGATGCAGTTGACTTCAGTTAGTTTCATTCTGCCCCTCTTTGATTGTCTTACTTTATTGTTGCTTTGCTGGTTTGTGTGTTTCCAGCTTATACTGCTGCGTTGTTGAACATTCTTTTTTGTAAGTTTTTCCCTTGCCAAGTCTTTTGTTCTGTAGGAAACAATTTCGTCCACATGATTGTGATGTGAGCTTTTCTTAAGTTATAATTCCTTACGTGAATCTGCACTCATTGCTCTTTCTTCATTAGTTGGTTCTACTTTTGTTCTCAAGTGTTATGCTCCCCAATCCCAAAGAGCCCTTTACATCATGTGGGTTTCTTCCTGCGCTTTACTGCTTGTGACCACAGTTCCGAACGTGTCTTCTGCTCTTTCCAAATCACCAGCCACCTTCATGCCTTTTGAAAACTTTGAGCTTAAATGTAAATGCTGGAACACAGCAAACTACATACATATTACTCATTACAGAGTCTGCATTCTTCCCTGAAACTGTACACTTATCCGCTAGCAATGTGATTGAGAGTGACTTTCATCCATCCAAAAAGACAGAGGCTTTATCTGTAAAATGAATTCCCTATACGCATATGGAAGTAATTCTCTGGAAGGATATTGCAAACAACACTTAGATGTTTTCTGGGTAAAACACGAACATTTTTTTTTTCCTCCAGAGATTTGTAAAACACATAGCAAAATTGAGCTTTTATTCCTTGTTGCAAAATCAGTACAAATATTGGATAAAAAGAACATTCTTATACATAGTAGCTAAAATCTCATAAATGTGTTCTTCTTATGATGTCTGAGAAATTCTTTTTCTTAGCCACTGATTCTTATGCCTTGACATCCATATAATTTAGATATCAGACAATGCATATGAAATACATGTTAAATATTATTCCTTAAAAGGAATTATATAGATATACCACAGTATTTTTTAAACATTTATTTATTCATTTTTGATCGCGTCTGTTAGTGCATCACAGGCCATCATCTATATGCAGTGATCCTCTTGTGAATTACAATGTGCGGGCGGGGGGGGGGTGGGGCACACCAAACAATTAGGAAACAACTGTGAAAGAATGATGCAGGAATCCGAGAGGCAGGACATGGGGTCTCATGTGGGAGGTAGAAGACCAGGAATAAATCCCTAAGCAATTAATGTTTAAGTTAAGATTCAAAGAGTGAGTAGTTTGGGCAAAGGGTGATGAAGTATTCTAGCAACGGGTTTCATATCTGTGCAGGCCCTGAGGGGGGAGGGGGTTGGGGGACCCAAGGCACCGGGGAGACCAGTGTGTCTGCATCCTAGTAAATCATAGGCATGAGATGAGATTGTATTT
This sequence comes from Hipposideros armiger, assembly GCF_001890085.2. Lineage (NCBI taxonomy): Eukaryota > Metazoa > Chordata > Mammalia > Chiroptera > Hipposideridae > Hipposideros > Hipposideros armiger. The sequence continues at coordinate 471,484 of NW_017732003.1, read as the reverse complement.
TTTCTATGCACAATTTATTAACATCAAAATCCAAGAAGGCAGATTAAATCTCAACCAAAAAACACTGATATATCATCGCCCCAATGGCAGTCAGCTCTAAAAGAGAAACACAGTTCTCATCTCCTTCTGGATTTGATATTTCTCACTGTAATTCTTGGAGAATTGCTTCCTGCACTTTGAAGTTCTCCTTATTAGGTCCAGAATCGTTCAGGATTGTTGTCTTGATGAATTGACCACCAGGAAGTAGCTATCCTAGTCTTACAGCCACTCCCGCTTTTGTTTGAGTAGTGTTGGTGTTAGCATAGTGTGTTTTTCTATCCTTTTACCTTTTTTTCCCCCTCTTTTGCACGATGGGTGTGTTTACAGTGTCCTGACTATGTAGGTAAAGTTTTTACCAATTGAGCTGCATAATAAAATGATTCCTTTTCTTTTTCCGCACGAGTGTTTTTGTTCTTCCTGGAGATTTTTTGTTTGCTTGTTTGTGTTTTGCTTTACGAATTCACCCCAAACACTGCCGATTTTCTCTGGCTGTCCAAATTGCAGGTGCAGCGCTGTTGTGTAAGTGTCATCCTCTCAGAGGCCTCTCTCCTGGGCCTCTGACCAGCTGTGCCTGGTGCACACAGGTCACCTCCACCCGGAGATTCCCTTCACTCATCCGTGTTCGCCTCTTTTTTGATCAGCTCGCTCCTTCATTTAGTGCACATCCCCCAGTACTTTCACAGCAAAGGGTGCACAGACAGTAAACACCTGAAAATATCTTTGGTCTTCATCTATGCTCAGTTGATAGTTTGACGGGATATAAATTCTCGGTTGGGAAACATTTTTTTTTTCAGAATTTGAAAGCATTGCTTCATCGCCGTCCAGGTTTGTTATGAGAAAAGCTAGTTGTAACCTGTTTGTTTGTTTTTTTCTTCTCTCGGAACTTTTAGGATCTTCTCTTTGGTTTCTGAAATTTCAGTTACGGAAATTAGGTGGGTCTGTTTTCAGCTGTTGCCCTGGGCACCTGAGGGTGAGGACCCGTTGGACCTGGCACTGCATGTCACTGAGCACCAGGAAATCTTGAATTCTTATTCAAGGTTTTCATTCCCTCCCCTCTGTTGTCTCAGGAACGTCACCGTTGTTCAGATACTGGGTCTCCTGGACAGATCCTCTAGTTTTCCCATCTCTTCTTCCCTGTTTTTCCTCTCTGACTTTTTATTCAACTTTATCTTCTAACCCTTCTGTTAGTTTTCCATTTCTGAGTTCATTTTTGTCCTCAGGTGATCCTTGTTAAAAAAAAAAAAAGTATCCTGTTTGGTTTCACGGTTGCAATATGTTTTCGAATCTCTGAAGCTATTGCCTACCCAGTTAGGCTTTGGCCTGCCGGCACGGCCTCTGCGAACTTTTCTTTCGGTTTTGTTGCTTTGGACTCGCTTTTGGGCTGGAGGCTTTCCTCAGATTCCTGGGGCCACCTGGTGTCTGCACACGTGTAAGGAGGGGGCCTAACAAGCCCGTGGACACCCTGGGACTCAATATAGCCGTCAGCTGTGTCTTCCCTCAGGTCACCGGGCTGACTGGCGGTGAGGAGAGGATCTCCAGGCCTTGGCTGGTGGGGTTCCCGGAGAATTTCTCCAGCCTGGGGGTAAGCACCTGGCGCCCACATCCTGGGAGCTGGCTGAGTAGGGGAGAGAGCTGGCTGGGGGGTGGGTGGGGTATGTCTCAGCTTCCTGCATAAATCCGCCTTTATAGTTTCTCTTTTCCCACAGCTGGGCTTGGTGGGCGTCAGTCCAGAGACTGTCTCTATTTTACCTTTTCTAGAGAAACCCCCCTACAGACTTCTGCTGAGGTGGGGAGGGCCAGTCACTCAGCTGGGTGGTGGTGGGCAGGGGTGAGGGAGAGCCTGGCTCTTAGCTGCTTCTTAGGTTTTCGACTTCTTTAATTTCTCTCTCCTCTGCGTCCCGAGCCACCTGGCCCTCCCGCTCTCTGCGGCTTTGCAGCTTACCCAATACGATTGGGGTTGATTCTTAGTTTTCCCAACCACCAGCTTAAGATTCAGTGTCTTGTGTCTGCCAAGTCAGTGCAGCCGAAACTGTTCCTTCCTCTCTCATTTTCTCCATTCTTATGGGCCTTAAAAATTTCCTTTCACAGCCGTTTTAGTGGGTTTAAGGAGGCAGCAAGAGGAAATGACGGGTTCCATCCACCATCTTTTCTGGCCATTCTTCCAACATAACATTGGATCGCCGGGGAGAAGGGTGTAGAATGTAAGAGCCTCATTCAGGTGACAAATGCTGGCCGTTCTCTAGCAGCAGGCACAGCCCTCCATGCCGGACACTGCCCCTGGGGCAGCTAATGAGGGGCTCTTCAGGCAAACGTTCTCTGGGGTTTTCAACAACGTGGTCATTCAAATCACAAACACACTAGATGTGGACATCTGGAGGCCCCCCTCCCCCACCCCCCGACAGAGACGTTGAACTTTAAACTGCAGCCCTTCCATGTGGATTTGATTTCCTCTGCAGACTTCTCTACAACAAAATTATGAAACTATTTTCTTGTATAAGTTTAGTTTTCAAACACAAGATCTTTAATCTGCTGGTTGTTGTTGTTTTAGGATGGTGTGAGGGGGTATCGAATAGTTTTTCCCCAAATGGAAGCCAATTCATCCAACACTGTACAGAGAAGCCACTCCTTTCCTTTCTGATTGTAGTGCCATCCTTGTCACCAGCTGAGTTCCCCTGGGTTTTTAGTCAGGCATCTTCGCAGACCCCTGCCCAGGACCAGGCCCTCCGGGCGAGGGACTCCAAGCACGGGGTTGGAAAGCAGTACCTTAGAATGTCACCTCCAGGCTGGCCTGAGGACCAGCAGCACTGGTGTCACCTGGGAACATGGTAGAAGGTACAATTCTTGGGAGCCACTCCAGGCCTGCTGAATCAGAAGCCTAAGGGGGTGGGGGTGGGAGTTGGGGGGCACAGCACTGTGTTTTCAGACCTCTGGGCAATTGAGATATTGGCTGCCGTCTGAGAATCACTGAGGCCTAAGCGTGTGACAAGGCCGAGCTGCCGAGATGACCACAGCACAGATGGTGGAGCTGTCTTGGCAGTTAATGGTGGGCACTGATGCAAGCCTTGTGTTCAGCTCACTTTCTCCAGCTCTGTTTTCCTATCTGCTGTCAGGAGATTGGTATTAGATTTGCATAAAGATGACACACACGTGACAGGATGGGAAGTCATAGCTTCACCCCGGCTCCCTGTACACTGCTGAGGGCTGACGGCTTCTCGTGCTCTGTTTGAAGGGCCCAGAAGAGAGTGTTGAGCACCAGCCCCAGGGGGCCACCCCCTGCTTAGGGCCCACCTCGCCCTCTCCAGGGTTGACCTTGGCGGGCTGGACACACGTCCCTATCCTTTTACTTTCAATCTACCTGATTTTTAAAATATTTATCATGGGTCTTCTGGACAACGTATAGTTGGGTCTTGATTTTGACTTTACATCCAGTCTGATAATTTCTGCCTTTTAATTGGCGTGTTTAGCCACCGATATTTAATGTGGACATCGATGTGGTTAGATTTAAATCTAACATCTTGATAATTGTTTCCTATTGACTCTGTCCTTATTTTTCGTCCCTTGTCTGGTCGGCTATTGGATTAATGGAGTATTTTTTTAATGATCAATTTTATCTACATTAATAAGTTAATTACTAAGTGTGTTTTGTTTTTTTAAGTGGTTGCTTTAGGGTTTATAAAGTATGTCTTTAACTTGGCCTACTTTCAAATAATGTATCACTTAAGATACAATACGAGAAACTTATAACCCTGGAGTGTCATTTCCCTCCTGCCACCTGCCTTTGTGTTAATAGTGTCATTCATTGTATCTCTACATATGTTGTAAAGCCCATAATACATTGTTATTATTTTTTATTTGAATAGTAAATTGTCTTCTAATAATTTTTTTATTAGTTTCAGGTGTACAAAACAAGGTAATAGTTAGACATTTACACCCCTCACAAAGTGATAACCCCCCTCCCCCAATCTACTACCCCTTTGACATCGTATATAGCTGTTACAGTTCCATTGGCTCTATTCCCTGTGCTGTACTCCATATTGAGGAAATTTTTTTTATTTTTAAATTTTTTTATTTACCCACATATCATTTTTTGGATCTCTTCACTTCTGTTCTGAAGTCACAAATGTCTACCTGGGAGACTTCCTTTAACATTTCTTGTATGGCTGTTCTACTTTCAACAAATTCTCTTAGCTTTTGGATGTCTGAAAAGTCATTATTATTTTGCCTTCATTTATGAAAGATATAATTTTTGCTGGGTATAGAATTTTAGATTGGTAAGTTTCTTTTTCCTTTTTAAATAATACTTTAAATTTTTCTTGCCACTGTCTTCTGGCTTGCATTGTTTCTGATAAGTCTGCCCTCATTCATTGTTTCTATATGTATAAATAATGTGTATTAAAAAAAATCTGGCTGTCTTTAACACCGTTCTCTCTCTCTTTTTTTTTTAAGATTTTATTGGGGAATTGGGGGAGGGGAACAGCGCTGGGGAATCGGGGAAGGGGAACAGACAAGTTGCTGTCCTTTTGTTCTTCAGTCTAGTTGTGGAGGACGTTGCTTCACTGGCCCATGNTTCAGAACTGTGAGCAAATAAACTGCTGTTGTTTGAGCCTTCCAGTCTGTGGTATTTTCTTATGTCAGCCTGAGCTGACTAATACAGATAATATGCATATAAGCTTTCTGTATCCAGTTCTGCAGCTTCTGAGCTCCTATGTCCTGTTGCTCCGCTGCCTAACGTTTTGGGTTACTGATGCATTGCTATATGACATATCGAATGAAGCAGGCTGATAACACAGTGAGCACTCACGCTTCTGATAAGTGATGCTATTTTCAGGTGCAGTCGATTATTTGACATCTGAGTCCTGTGTTTCCCTCTCTAAGGGAAAGGAGGACAAGGTGTTCCTGGTGCTCAGGACTCCATGATTCCAAACAAGTAAGACGTTGCCTATCCTATGGAGCTTGTTAGGGAGTCAGATCAGCAGTAATTCTAGTTAGGAAAAGTGGCTAAAATGTGAGATACAGTCAGGGAGGAATGGGTAAATGACCCGAAATCCTGTAATTTCAATGTAAGAGCATTAGAATGCTACAGCTAATAGTCTGTTGGATTTTATAAAAATAAACAACTCGTCCCTTACTTGATTAAATGTTGACTTTCCTGAAACAGAAATTGGATGATATAAGATGAGCCATGAACTAGAGTGGAAAGATCCTACTTTTGGCTTTAATCATCACAGATAATTCAGAACACATGTTTGCAAGAAGGTTTGGACTTACATCAAAACACTTGCACATATTTGAATTATTAATTAGCTAACAACATATATAAAATTCTAGCTAACAACTTCACAACAACCCTATAGGTGGTTATTCTCATTGGCCCCACTTTACAGATTGGAAAACTGAGGTGCAGAGAGCTTCAGGGACTTGTCCAGGGTCCTATCTTGCAGTTCTCTCTAGAAGATAGAGACTTTTCTTTTTTGAAAAAACTTTCTTTTTTTTTTTAGTTTCTCACAGTGCATAAACGCATAAAAATCAACAAAAATTGTCAACTGAATGACACGTAACCTACAACAGCCATAACTTGAGAGTAGGGACTTATTAACAAGAAAAACATTTCCAAGTGTGGTATGATCCAAGTCAGACAGAACCTTCTGGGCATTTGACATATTTAGGGCACTTCATTGTGCTTTGAAGCCAATATGCTTAATGTTTTTTGAAACAATATTGCACAACTAGAGAGAAATCAAAATAGACTATCTAGGATAAAAATTATTTAATTTTATTTAAAATCATCCCTTCCCGTTGACCTTAAGGATAATACTATAATGCCTGACACATAGTAGNCCAACTCTTAACCAATGTACCACTCGGCTGGCCCACCATGTTTCTTTTTAACACTGACTTTCAACAATTTAATTCTGATGCATGGTGATGTGATTTTCTTTGTGTTTCTTCTGTTTAGTGTTCATTGAATTAATGGGATATTTGGGATTCCAGTTTTCATTAAATTTTGAACATTTTGGATATTAATTATTCAAGGAATTATGTCTGACTTCCTCCTTCTGGAAGTCATATATATATATATATATATAAAACATTAGGTCACATGATATTGTCCCTTATCTAAGTTTTTTTTGTTTTGTTTTTTTTTTAGCTGAGCCAACCTGCCACCTTTTGGTAGCTCAGTGGCAGCTCAGCTTGGGCTGGGAATCGAACCGGCAACCTTGTTGCTCAGAGCTCACACTCTTGAGTGAGCTCTTAACCAATGGAGCCACTAGGCTGGCCCCTAACTTTTATGTTTATTGTCTTTGGACCTTTTTTTGTTTTATAATTTGTGTACTCTCTATTTTTCTATTGTTCTGTCTTCTGGTTTATTGATATTGTCTTCTGTAAGGTCTAGTCTAATATTAATTTCATTTGCCTGTTTTTCATTTCATATATTGTATTTTTAATCTCAAGTAGTTCCATTTTGGCTATTTTTATAGTCTTCATTTCTCTAATCAATATGCCCTTGATGTGCCCTTCTGTCTTGAATATATTGGTAGATTACTTATAGTAGTGATTTCAATGTCCAAGCCTATTAGTTCTGTCATGTCATTTCTGTGTCTGTTTTTATTGAAGAAACCTACTCTTGATAACAGCACATGTTTTCCTGCTTGTGTCTAATTTTTTATTGGCTGCCAGGTATTGTAAATGTTACATTGTTGATTACTGGATATTTTTCTTTTCCACTAACTAGTATCGAAGTTATTTGTTTGCAGTTAAGTTACTTGGAATCAACTCCATCACATCTGGGATCCATTCTGGTATTCGTTTTAAGGCTTCTGATTACTTTGACCCCCCGCCGTTGTGGTGATACCCTGCTGAGAGAATCAGATACCCTTCTATCTGACACCCTGTGTATTAGTTCTTTCCACTCTGTGTTGGGCTGGAGCGTGAGCTAGTGCCTCCCCCATGTGAGCTTTGGGATTTTTCCACTTGCTGTTTTCTGACTGTTTCTTATCCAGAATCAGTATTTTCCTCACACACATGCAAATATCAGTAAACACACCTAAAGACTCATCGAAAGGAGCCTTCCTCAGATCTGAGGCTCCCTATCTTTGCAATTTCCTCTGTGAATCTAGTGGCCGTGGCCCACCCCCCAAGCCTCACATTTTGTTTACTCAACTCAGAAATCCCATCCAGTTCTATTTGGAATGATTTGGGGACTCTCTTCAGGAAGTCAGCTGGGCACTAGTAGGGCCCACATCATTCTGCTTCTTTCATGGCTTATTGTTCTGTATTGCCTGAATGTTTACTTTCAAGAGGAAAAATCCAGTTTCTGGGTTTTGTTATTGTTGTTTTGTTTTATCATGGACAGAGACAAAATTTCGTATTTCTAAGTTCTAGGTCGTTGTGAAGTATTATCCAATTGTTATTCAGGGGGGACAGCTGCATCATTGCTTCAGTGCTGGGGAATAGATAGAATGATTGAAATAGATTAGAGTTAAGTGCACAATTGCTATAATATATTTTTATAACCTGACTTAGAATTGTTTCATAAAATTTTGGAATGCTTTCCAAGTCATTATAAAACCATCCATTTATCTGCTTTCAGATTGTCTGATTAAGATGACACTAAATTTTAAGGCATTGATTCAAATAAAAAAAATTTGGAGTCTGAGAATCAGCTAAGGGTTATGCTTTCTAGATAATATTTACCTAAGGCTAAGTTATATTCCTTTTCATTTTGGAAGACCTTTGCAGAAGCTGTTCATTTTACTAAGCACATCCACTCACATATTCCTATAAAATCAATAAAAGTATTTTGGCCCTAAATGGCATTTCCTTCAAAATGAACATACCCAATTTGCAAATCTGTTTTGGTTCTCATGTTTTCTGATCTCTCTGAAGCAATTGACACTTTTGAAAATCGGTTGACTTCCCCAAAGCTGTTCTTTTGTTTTAAGGCATCATTCTCTCTAGGATTTGGGCTGCTGATCTCATAATTTTCTCTTTATCTTCATGATGGTTTTTTCTTTTCCCATTTAAAAAAATATATATATATATATATATATATATATATATATATATATGGCTATAAAGTGTGCATATCACAGTGACATTTTCAGCAGTTGAACACATCAGTGTACCCAGCACTCTGATCAAGAAAATGGCCACAACCAGGAGCCGGCATGCCCCCTCATGCCTCTTCCATTCTCAATGCCACTCATGGGCGACCGTTATCCTGACATCATAGATTCTTTTTTCTTTTTTTTTATGCTTGATACAAATGAAATAATGCAGTATGTACTTTTTTGTTTGTTTGTTTTTTTGTTGTTGTTGCTTTCCTTCAACATTATGGTTGTGAAATTCTGGTTGTGAGATACACAATATTTTTGTTTGTTATTGTAGGTTATTCATTCTTAGTGTTGTATAGTGATTCAGTGTGAAAATATATCACAATGTATTTATCTATTTTAATATTGATGGATATTGGAATGGTTTTCAGTTTGGGGCTCTTACAAATAGTACTGCTATGAATATTCTGGTGTTTTGTTGTTTGTTTTGTTTTTGGTGAGCATATGCATGTATTTCTGTTGGATAAATACCTAGGAGTTGAATTGTTGAGTCTTAAGGTTTGCATACGTTCACATTTTATAGTTACGGATGAACAGTTTTCCACAATTATTTTTATCAATTTACATTCCCACCTGCAGAGTATGAGGTTCCTGCTGCTTCATCTCCTTGGGATACTCAATATAGTTTGTCTCTTCCATTTTAGTCATTGAAACAGGTTTGTAGTGGTAACTCTGTGTGCTTTAAATTTGCATTTCCCTGATGAGCATTTTTTCCTATGCTTATTGGCCTTGTATACATTGGGCTTTGTGAAGTGACTGTCCAAGTCTTTTGCCCATTTTTTATTGGATTATCTTTTTCTTATTGGCTTGCTCATTATCTGTTTTGGGTACAAGTCCTTGGCCAAATATCTTTTGCTCACCTTTTAAATATTAGTGAAAAATCCATCTCTGGATTTTGTCTCTCCTTGTTCTTTAACACTCTCCTTGGTATATCTCAGCCAGTGATGGGCTTCCGCTTCCCTTACTATTCAATCTCTCTTTGGGTTCATGGACCCCTGTTCCCAACTTGTTAATAGGTCGTCCAAGGGCAGTAGCCCCTTAACCTTAGTGAAACTGACGTATTGTTTCCTCTGCCCAACTAGCTCTGCCTGGTGTGTTCTCTGTTCTTATTCATGGTGTACGTGCAGCCAGGTACAAGTGCTATTAAGTTTGGATCATATTGGCTGTTTTTTTATCTCACTCTCCTCACAACTTCTGGTGGGGACACATCAGATACATCTATACAGTTAGGCTTTCTCCTCCCTTCACACCATCAGTACCCAGGGGGAACCTAGGCCACCCCACAGCAGGACAATTGGCCTTCTTGCCTCTGGTCTGCACTCCTCATCTACCCAATGTTCACTTTCTAAAACTACAATCTGGGAAATTGCTTGTTTTGAGTCAAAATTTCATTGACTCCCTATTTTTTTAAACAACTTTATTGAGATTTAATTTATGTACAATAAAATTCACTCATTTGTACAATTTAGTGGATTTTAGTAAATTCGTAGACATATACAACCTTCACCACAGTCAGTTTTAGACCATTTTAATCATCTCAAAAAGAAGCCTTGTGCCCTTTAATAACCCTCTCCTTCACCCTCACACTCACCTCCAGCCCTGAGTAAAACACCACCCATCTACTTTTTGTCTCTATAGAGTTCCCTCTTCTGGACGTTTCATGTGGATATAATCATGTATTTTATTGTGACTGGCTTTTTTCACTTAGCATAATGTTATGAAGAGTCATTCATGTCTATAGCATGTGTCAGTATTATACTTCTCTTTATTGTTGAGTAAAATTCTATTGTATGGATATACCAGATTTTGTTTACCATTTTTCAGTTGATGGACACTTGAGTTGTTTCCCTATTTGGCAATTATAAATAATGCATCTTTAAACATTTGTATACAAGTCTTCGTGTGGGCATCCGAGGTGTGACAATTAAGTTCGCGAACTTGTTGCAATGATGGTATCAGAGGAATTTGTACCAACTGGACAGTTAACCAAGTTTGCTATTTGGAAGTGCTGAAAAGGCTGCATGAAAAAGTTAGACAACCTGAACTTTTCACGAACAATTCATAGCTCTTGCATTGCGACAATGCACCAGCTCACACGGCACTGTCTGTGAGGGAGTTTTTAGCTAGTAAACAAATAACTGTATTGGAACACCCTCCCTACTCACCTGATCTGGCCCCAGTGACTTCTTTCTTTACCTGAAGATAAAGGAAATATTGAAAGGAAGACACTTTGATGACATTCAGGACATTAAGGGTAATATGATGAGAGTGCTGATGGCCATTCCAGAAAAAGAGTTCCAAAATTGCTTTGAAGGGTGGACTAGGAGCAGGCGTGGGTGCATAGCTTCCCAAGGGGAGGACTTCTAAGGTGACCATAGTGATATTCAGTAATGAGGTATGTAGCACTTTTTCTAGGGTGAGTTCGCGAACTTAATTGTCCGACCTTGTATGGATGGGACTCATTATTGCCTGCAGAATTAGACACATGCTTTTTAGTCTGAGCTCTGACACCCCTTACAATCTAGACTTTACACTGAGCATCTGAAATGTAAGCTCCTGTAGATCACCACCCAAGCCTTGGTTGTCAGTGTGACCCCAGGCCTTGACACAGTGCCAGGTTATTAGTAGTTGCTGAGCACGCATGTCCAGGAGAAATGAGTATGTATAAAGAACCTCAAGTTCTTTCTCCAAAATTGTGCATCAGTGTTAGTTCTGCCCTTAAGCTCCTGTTATCCAGTATCTTCTCACTTCCCTCCTTCCTATGACAATTCTGTTTCCTAACATTTTTATGCCCTCTCCCTAGAATCTGCTTCCCCATTTCCTCATTGTCCCTAGATTGGGTTTGTTTCTCTATCACTTATGCTTCTGTTACATTTTGTGAATAATTCTGTCACAACACTTAGCTAAGGAATTGTCATTGATCTGTGTAACTGACCACGGCCCCTTTTGGACCAAAAAGTTCTTGAGAGCAATACCATGACTCATGTGAATTTGCATCCTGGGACCTTGCACAAGGCCTGGTACATAGCAGGTGCCCAACCAAGGTTGTGGCATGAGTGGATGATAGTGTCATTGCTTCCTGTGGTGTTTCTTCCTCATCTCTTCTTTTCACCTTGCCATCTTTGAAATTTTTTTTTTTTTTTAGTTGAGCCACCTGTTGACAGCGCAGTGGCTGCTCAGCTCAGGCTGGACTCGAACCGCTGTTGCTCAGAGCTCACACTCTTGAGCGAGCTCTTAACCAACTGAGCCACTCGGCTGGCCCTCATCTTTGAATTTTAAACACAGCAACACTGAGTTGTTTTTCTTTCTAGTGTAGCATTTTTCTTTCTGTTGTTGCTGAGCCTTGGTTATACCATCTGTTATGATGATATAAAACATGGAGAAATTTGCAAATGAAGTCCTCCTGGTCCCTTCTTCAGCGCCCTCGGTGTCTACAGCCCAGGGTTTTATGCCCTGAATTTCACAACAAAATGATGCCAAATGTCTTGTTTAGGTTTCTGTTATTAAACTGCAGTGATTTTCAAGGAACTTTCACACACACACACACACACACACACACACACACACACACGTGCACGTGAGCGTAATTCACATTAAGATTGCCTGTGTCCTTACTGGAGGGAGCAAATGTTAACTGGATTTAAAGTGCACGCCACACTCTGTAAAATACAGTACTATTATTTAAGCAGATGGATTGTTCCTTAGATGGAAGAAACAAAAGCTGTTGGAATACAGTTTGGGTTTTCTTTTGCCTGTGGCCATATGATGTGTATCTTAGAGAATCAGTTTATGATACATTATTAAACCCAGTGCAGTGAAATAAAAAGACTTACGTGAAATTCCTTAAAAAATGTAAGGAGAAGTGACAGTAGTCCCCCAGAGATCACTTATCTTTTTAACTACTAAGATTAAACGTTTGTTTTGCATTTTTCTCACAGTCATTTAAATAATTTCACAAGCTGAATCTTGGAATGTGATTTATTATAGGAAACTATACATTTAATTAGGAAATATTTCTTATATACATTCACATTTTCAAAGACTTGCTATTTTTAACAAGGCTACTTTTATGATGCAAAAGAACAAATTAAAATATGACTAAATTTTATTTAGTTTAAATTACCACAATCCAGTTGACAGAAGAGTAATGTGGGGAAGGAAAAAAAGATTCTGGGTGGAATTAATTAGCCTCGAAGAGTGACAGTTACCTTGTTCCTAACAACATGTTTTGGGTAATGTCAGGTTCCTAGAAAGCTCAAACGTAAAAGCTCAGTGCTACTATCAGCATTTTTATTTGAGTTGAAAGCTGCAATGTCTAACTATTAACTAAGCTTCCAATCTGAACCAATTTCTGAGCAATAATTTTCACATTCTGATTTATGGAGCATTGCTAAAGTCTTTAGTTATGGTTGGGAGAGAAAGCTATCAAATAGTTACTTGATGAACACCCCTTTCTTCTGTTTGAGTAAATCTATTACTTTTACCAAGTGTATTTTTCTCTGCCATCTTGTGACAAATGACTTTCACTCTGATTTCCACATCAGAGATAGTCAGCAAAGGCCCCAGAAGGCAAACTCATGGTCACTGCCAGTGAGAGAGACCACGAGAAAGGGGGTGGAGGTTCAAGTAAGATATCTGGAGGTCACTAAACCTTGTGAACACAGCTTCCCCAAGATTTGGCTCTGTAGAATAAAGGCAGCCATGATGTGAAATGAAATCTTCACCAGAAAGATGAAATCCTGCTTCTTCGATCTCCTAGCCCTTAATCCTTGGTCAAGAGACAATCCCTGTGAATCTCTAAATTACCTTCCCCAAAGTGGAACCTACATTCAGCTGGCAGAGCTGTTGTTCACCAGAGAAAATGAATAACACCTCCAGTCTATTAACATTGCTGGTATGACATCGGCACTAAATGAACATCATTTTCATCTCTGTCCAGTGAGATTATTCCAAGTATGTCGGGCTCCTTTGTCCCTTGTGAAGATGGGACTGGGTGTGCATTTGTTTTTAGAAAGCCATATATAGTCACAGATGCCTGAGAAGTAGGTCTTCATGGCACTTATAAATATTTTGTTTAATTTGGGGTTCTAGATGTTGAGTTACCTTTGTTCACTTAAGCGACACTCCATAACTATTTGTTAAGGAGAGCAACATAGGTGCTCAACAAATCATTTCAAAGCCAAATGTGCAGGAACAGGTTTGCAGGTGTTTTATTTGTAGTAATTAAAACGAACTATTTAAATAACCAAGATTAAGAAAATAGTTTAGAAAATTGCAATATATAAAATGTGTATCCACTAATATTTACTTGTGAAGTCCATATAGAAAGAAGGAATTATGTATATGAAATCATGTTATGAGAACAAAGCTGAACCTATAAAAATGGCATATTTTCTGTATGTACATTAAAACATAGTACAATTATATAAATACTACAGTTAAGGCATGTAGGCAGACAGGCCAGAAGAGAAAATATAAAAATTGAAACAGAAACTGTATTAGTCTGGTGGAATTAGGTGATGCTTTGATGCTGTTTTTTGAAGCTCTTTTTATTGTTGCTACATATTTTCAATTAAAAAAATGCATCGTTGATTGGACACTATTTTCAGAAAGCCAATTTTTCTCTTTAAAATGCTTTACATATGATCTTCAGTTTTAATTTTTAAAAAAAGTAACTCATTTCATTCAAAATTACCTCTCAACGTACCTACTGACCAGAGCCGTTTGATCCTAGCAACTCCATCGAGCCGTTCATTCGCTTACCTTTTCCTTCTGTCTCCTTCCTGGATGTTAGGCTCTGCGTTCTGGGTAGTAGCGTGAGCAAACCAGTCCATTGTTCCCATGAGACGTTTGCTCTCGAGGGAGACAGACAAAAAAGGGATATAAAATACATAATAGAGAATCTGATCTTGGAAACAAGGATCGTACCTTATTTTCCAGTGCAGCCTCTCTGTCCCGGGTAGGTCGCACAACTTTGAATTATTTCATTGTAGTCGAGCGCTGCGATGATTGCAGTCAGCCTGAAGCCAGGCTGGCTCAAGGTCAAGTTCGGAAGGCATGCTTTACTGACCGATTCTTGTGTTGTCTTCTTGTAGTGTTCAGTGACGACCTTCACTCCAGCCTCTACTTTGTCAATGCATCTCTGCAAGAGGTAGTGTTTGCAAGCACCACGGGGACCCTGGTGCCCTGCCCCGCCGCAGGCGTCCCTCCTGTGTCTCTCAGATGGTACCTGGCGACGGGCGAGGAGATCTACGATGTCCCTGGGATCCGTCACGTCCACCCCAACGGCACTCTCCAAATTTTCCCCTTCCCTCCTTCAAGCTTTAGTACCTTAATCCATGATAATACTTACTATTGCACAGCTGAAAACCCTTCAGGGAAAATTAGAAGTCAGGATGTCCACATCAAGGCTGGTGAGTATAGCTCCTCGGGCTTTATTCCTTCTGTGCCTGCTGGGTGGGGGGCAGTGACAAGCGTTGCAATGCCAGCAGCTGGGGAACCCATGTAAGCCCTGTCCTCAGTTTATTCGGACACAGCTGATGGCTCCCTTAAGAGTCATTCTTGACTGGATTTCAGAGAGCCTGACATTGTTGAAACAAAAACGTGAAATTACTGGTTCTCATCCTCAATGAAACAAATATGCAGATGCTATAAATAACCCCTTTTGGCTTTCTTCTTCCTGAGGTGTTTCTATTTCTATTCAATGTTTTTGCCATTTGAACAAAGACCTGTCAAAAAACAAAACAAAACAAAACAAACCAGTTCAGTGCATTTGTAAACCCTTCCAACTCTGCTCCTGTAAATCACCGAATACTGGAAAATGGACAAAACCTTTCTGGGGGACTAGCAGGAAGCTTGCGATATAATTCTTGGGTCAATTCTAATGTATTCACTCACCAAATGCTCCTTGAGCTTCGTTATGGTTTAGGCCTGTGCCAGGCCCAGGGAGTCCACGAGGAAGAAGATACGGTTCTGCCCTCTTGGGGCTCATGTCTCAGTGGGGGAGTCACGCATGGGCGCGGAATGTTGGGTCACAGTTTACGACCGAACATTGGCCTCTGCACCAGGCACTATGATACTTGCTGAGGGTATTGTGGGAAATTCGAGAGGGACGCCCCTACCCACTCCCCCCCCCAAAAAAAACGCCATGAGCTGAGCACCAATGAAAACCCTGTCATCAGTCTGACCTGACACTGCTGCTGGCACCTTTGAGATGCTGGCCTCTCTTGGCGATTTCAGCGTGCCTTACATTGCTGGAACTAAAACTTGGAATCCATTATACCCAGTCGGTCAGGTCTGAACTATACCCCGAACTTCTGCATTCTGACTCACTGATACTCTGACTCAAACTTTCAGTGTCTCAAACCCAGTGTGTTTGCTTCCTGTCTGCTCTGGGTTCCTGCCCTCCCCACACTCTGTCCTAGAGGTGGGCAGTGAAGAGAGTGGGGAGGAAGCAGGGAGAAAAGGAGGCCAAGGATTGAGCTGGCATAAAGCCATGGCACCAGTGGGTATTGTAAGTGATTCAGGATCCGTCTGCTGGTCTTGCGGTCCTTGTGAAATAAAAGAGGCTCTTGTAACAGTTTTGACTGTGTCACATGTTGCTGCAATGTC
>NW_017732003.1:422500-445266 GCF_001890085.2 Hipposideros armiger | reverse complement strand
TCTAATAGCTTGTAGCACATTAGGTCATGCATTAATTTCCCTCCAGGGGAGGTTGAAGTTTAAGCTGGCCTGACTCTACACTCAGGAATCGAGTGATACCTCTTTGTCATACAAGGTCATTAGGTCACTGATATTAAGAATGTAAATAAGTTCATTTATTTTAAACAATGTTTGGGGAGAGTATCCCTGTGGTCTTGTCATGGACTGAATGTTTGTGTCCCCTCAAAATTCATGTGTGGAAACCCTGACCCTCAAATGTGATGGTATTTGGAGACCGAGCCTTTCAGAGGTAATTAGGTTCGATGCTGTCATGAAGGCAGGGCCTCTGTGATGGCACGAGTGTCCTTATCAGAGGAGACACCAGAACTGTCTTTCTGCCCCGTGAGGACACAGCGGAAGGCTGCCATCTGCAACCCAGGGGAAGGCTCTTACCAGAGCCCCACCACGCTGGCACCTTGATCTTGGACTTCCAGCTTCTCGGACTGTCAAAAATAAATGTCTGTTGTTTAAGCCACTCAGTCTATATTTTGTCATAGCAGCCTGAGCGGACTAAGACAGGCCTACGAGTGGGAGCCCCCGAATCCCTCAGGGGAAGGAGAGTCTCCTAGGGTCTGACGCTGCATTCCCTCTGCTCGGCCACCTACCTGGGCTCTTCACCTGGGCCGCCGGGTACCCCATGGGCGACGTCCCTCTTAGATTGAAGTACAGTGTGTACAGGAAACCTGTCTCAGGGACAGGCGCACACAATGACATCAGATGTCCTTACTAATGTCTTTCCTGTGATGCATCCTGACTTCCTGCCTCCTTCCCTAACTAAGATGAGCTAGGAAAGACCCCAGCAGCGCTGTCTGTGTGCGTTTTTAACATGTCCTATCACTTCTCTAAGCAAAAATGAGAGCCTTTCAAATATCAGAATATTCATGGAGCCCGGTGACAATGGAGTCCTTTGGACAGTGCTGTGCCCTCGGGGAGTTTGCTGATGTGGAGATAGATACGTAAGGCCTCATCCTGGAAAAGGACAATATCCACAGCTTCATATGTGCCTTTCACTCGGGCCTATTGTGACTCCTTCCCGATTTGGGAGGCTAGCAGTGAGAGAGCACAGTGTTCTGTGTCTGTTTTCTCTGATAAAATTCTGAGAATCTCAGTGAGGGTTTAGCTACTTTAACATCAAAGACACAGCCCAAGGGTGACCGCATTTGGAAAATGGAAGAAGCAAACATTTCACTCATCCCAGAGAATGTGCCATCCTCCTCGGCGCTGGCCCAGCCTTCCGTTCCGGTTTCCCATCTGAACATCTCTCAAGGAGAATTTGATCTCTCAGGATCAATGAGCTCAAATCCAGGGATGATAGTCCTCTTCCTGTGTTTCGGGTAAACGTGAACAATTTTCTCCTCACATTAAATATCAAAGGACATCAGCCCAGCACTTCACAGGAGACTGTGGTTGTCCTTGGATGTCTCATCTGGGCCTGGTCATCCAGGAGAAAGCAGGATCTGTGTTTTAAGAAGCATGCCCCTCTCAGGCCCCCTCGGAGAGGGCTCTGCTCTTAGGGGCCCCGGGAGGGAATACTGTGCTGTGTGGGGTGTGAGANCTTGAAATGGCACTGGCCCTGCCTGTGCTGTATTTACTACGGAGCAAATGGTAATCAGCTCTATGACCTTGGGCAAGCCAAATACTTTCTAGCGATTGTCTGTTCCTTAGTAAACGGTGGTTAATAACGTGACTGGGATGTCTGATTAAGGCCAGGATGCAGGAGCAGGGACTGAATTTAGTCTTTTATCTGAAACAACACAACAAACACACAAAACATATAAAGTAACAGTTTTTAAGACTGGCCACCCCATAGGGAAGGAAATCGACACTTGAGAACCTGGAAAAAAACAGCTGAGCCCCATGCGTGCCCCAATTTACTGCCTTAAGTTTCCAGATGGAGGAGACAAACTCTGCCCATGAATTTTCATAAAAGCTTTATTCATAATTGCCAAAAATTGGAGCAACCAAGATGCCCTTCAGTATGTGAATGAATAATGACAGAATCTCTCTCTGACAAAACTTAAGTCAGGCTCCTCTGACCTCTCTTCTTGACTAGTCCTTGACCTTGACCTTCTGTGTCTGTCCTCCCTGAGCCCAGTTTTAACCAGTTCTGCTAAGTCATCCCCCCACCCTGATAGGTGAGCACTCCTGATATCTGACCAAGTTCCCATCTTACCTTCGATGTGTAAGTCTTCATCCTGCTGGTAGCAGGAATCCCCCTACCCTTTGATGTCTGCTCTTAGTAACTTTCCATCCACTGGCCTGCTCACCCGTGTGTTGGCTCGCTCTATATACATTGGGTTGTCGGAAAAGTCATGATGCATTTTTGCAACAAAAAAACAGAAAAAATACGTTATGACTTTTCTGACAACCCAATATAAATCCTCATGTGTTCTTGCTGTATTTAGAGTTGAGCAAAAATTCCCTCTCCTATTGGAATAGTCATAACCCCTATCGCAAAAGTCTTAAATGAAGTCTTTCTTTACATTTTAACAAGTATAAGAATATTTTTTTCTTATATAATAAACTGTGGTCCATTTATACAATGAAATATTATTCAGCAATAGGAAAAAAAAAGCTATCAAGCCATGGAAAGACATGGAGAAGCTCTAAAAGTATATTGCTAACGGCAAAAAGTGAATCTGAAAGGCTGCATACTGTATGATTCTAACTCTGTGACATTCTGGAAAAAGCAAAACTATGGAGCCAGTAAAAGGATCAGTGGTTGCCAGGCATTGGGGTGGGGTCAGAGGGATGAATAGGCAGAGCACAGGAGATTTTTAGGGCAGTGAAACTACTCTGGATGATACTATAATGGTGGATATGTGACATTATTCATAGAACTGTGTAACAATAAAGTGGGCCTTCATGTAACTATAGGCTTCAGTTGGTAATAAAGTATGAATATTGTTTTATTAACTGTAACATTTTATTAATTAGAACACAGTTATTAACTATAACTGTATCACACTGATGCAGACACTAATAATGAAAGGAAATATAGGCTGGGGAGAGAGGGTGCATGGGAACTCTCTGTCCTTTCTGTAAAATTAAAACTGATCTTAAAAATGCTTATTCCAAAACATTTAAAAATACTTCACATAGCTTAATATCCACATAGATCCCCCAGAGGAATGGATTATGTAACCAAAGTGGAAGGACTACTGGCCAAAATGTTCCCAATTTGATGAAAACTATAAACCCACATATCCCAGGACCTCAAGGAAACCCCAAATACAAGCTCTATGAAGAAAGTTCACCAAGTCCCCTCATCATCAAATTGCTCAGGACTGATGATAAAAAGAAAATGTTAAAAGCAGGCAGAGAAAAAAAAGGCACATTACACACAGAGTAACAAAGGTAAAGATGGCACCAGCTTCCTTGTCAGAATCAATGTCAGAAACCTGAAGCAATATCTTTAATGTCCTGAAAGAAAAGTAATCTTTAAATTTAGAAAACCATATGCAGTGCAAGTACCTTTGAAAAATACAGGTGAAATGCAGGCTTCTTTCAGCCACACAAGCTGAAAGAATTGATCAGCAGCTGACTCGCGCTATTGGAAATGGTAAAAAAAAAAAAAAGTCCTACAGTCAGAAGAAAGACGGCACCTGATGGAATCTTGGATCTACTCAAAGAAGAATAATGGAAATGGGATAAATAAATCATATTCTTTGTTATTTAAAATCCTTTAAAAGATAGTTGACTGTTTAAACAAAACGATAACAATGTCTCATGGGGGTCATAACATATGGATAAATAAAAATGTGTGGCAACGATAGCATTAAGTCCTGGAGTAAAGATGCATAAGCATAATAGGTTCGAGTTCTTTTATTACATGGGAAGTTGTATAATATCATCTGAATGTAGATGGTGATAAACTATAGATGTGTATACTATGAAAGCTAAAGCAACCACTGAAAACCAGAGAGTCATGGCTAACAGGCCAACAAAGTAGAAAAAATGGAATCCCTAAAAAATACTCAATCCGAAAAAAGAAAAGAGCAGGAGAAAGGAAACTAAGAACAATATGGTATTATTTACCTCTGCCCGTGAGGAGAGTTCCTTGTACAAACTACTCC
Source organism: Hipposideros armiger (assembly GCF_001890085.2). Classification (NCBI taxonomy): domain Eukaryota; kingdom Metazoa; phylum Chordata; class Mammalia; order Chiroptera; family Hipposideridae; genus Hipposideros; species Hipposideros armiger. Next base: position 441,151 of record NW_017732003.1, on the reverse strand, counting down.
TATCTTTGTTGATATGTTAATTTCTTTTGAAATTAATTTCACACCAGTTTTCTTGACACATCACTGTCCAAAAAGTGACTGAAATTTTAAGAGAGCTGATTTGATGATACAATAATAAGTTTCTCTGGGGCTATCTTAGCAAATCACAGATTTATAGAATTCAGACCTAGAGGACCTTCCTGTTCCCAATCCCCTCATCTCAAATTTGAGAAAAGTAGAACTCTGGAGAAGGAAGGCTTGCACCCGTATTTGTGGAGCTGTAGTGAGACAATCTGGATTAGACCTGATATCTCCTTCAGTCTAGGAGACATGCAGCTTTACCAGACTTGTTCGTGGCCGGCACCATTCTAATCGATTCATCCACCTGAACTGATTGAGACCCTGCGTGGTGGATATTTTCATCAGACTCTCCACTATAGATGGCGAGAATTTAACTTGCCCACTGTGTGAGAATGGTCGGGCTTGGATTTATTTGAACCCAGGTAGTTGGGGTTATAGGGCGGGCAGTGAACCCCAGCACTACCCTGGCTCTAGCCCAGACATCTCATTCCTGGAAGTCCCCTCTGAGCTACTCCTATTGTTGGGGGTGTTTGGGCAGACTTCCTAATCAGCATCCTTCCCTAAGTGATGGGACGCTGAACAATTGTTTCCCAAGCTGCTTTGCAACTGTCACTTAAAAAAATCACTGACGAAGAGTTAACTGTCACCTAGTTTTCCAGGGTTTCCAGGAGAGGTGCCTTTGTTGAGTTTTAAAAGTTTTTTTTCTTTATCATCTGAAATTGTTTCCTTGGCCCTCAGAGAGCTGTTTCCTATTGTCCTAGGTTTTTGTAAGACGCGACCTCCCACATCCAGATNATGCTTAATGTTTTTTGAAACAATATTGCACAACTAGAGAGAAATCAAAATAGACTATCTAGGATAAAAATTATTTAATTTTATTTAAAATCATCCCTTCCCGTTGACCTTAAGGATAATACTATAATGCCTGACACATAGTAGGAGCTTAATAAATATTTCTGGAATATTGAGTAAGCAACTTTTCCACCACCAAAATGGTGGTGCTATTTCCTTTCACATTGTTCTTCATGCTTTAGGAAGAGCTTTTACTCTCCTATTTTCTTTCTGCTCCAAAGTACGATTTCACACTCACTTCTCCCCACAGTGCAGAGAGTTTGAGGCGGAAATCAGAGGCAGCCTGGGATTTCACAGCTGACTTTCACAGCATGATGCTGTTCTAAGGGAAATAGATGTTCCAAATCGCCAATATTTATTAGTCCAAAGCCAAAGCTGTCTCTTTTGATTTGGATGAGATGATTTTATTTTTAAAACCTCCCTACAATGTTATGCTGCAGCACTTGTTAAAATACAGCAGTGAAGGTGGGCGGGTGAACAACTCAAGGGAAATCCGTATATGCCAAGACCTTCAGTGGCGTGTTACAGCACTTCCTGATGCCCTGGGTCCATGGCTAAGCCTTTGTGCCTGAGATGAGACTTGACTTTACTTGGTTCTCTAAGGGGAGACACGCGTGCATGCACACATACTCTCAGTAAACACAGAGCATCGACTCTGTATGTGTGGCTTTGTATGTGGCTGTGCCTGTTTCAAATAGGGATCAGTGCTCCACTAACTTATGAAACTGCATCTAAAATTGTAGACTTTTTGTTTGTTAGAGCACTGGAGTATCTTTTTGCCCTTGACGGTGGCGCCCTGAAAAGGTCACATGGTGGCCAGCAAGAATGGCGGCTGCCTAGCTGGTGGGCTCACCCACTGAGCCTGGACGAGGATNTCTCTGAGGAGAGCAGGCCCAGACCCTCCATGTGAATGCTGCTCTGTAGAATTTAGTTTCCTCAGGATGGTGGCCCATTGTTTTCACTCATCCAACAGTCCCTTTGTGATATGCCCAGTGCCAACTACTGGGGAAAGCAAGTGAATGAGACACTCTCCATTTTAAGGACGTTATTGCCTAATAGCCATATATTCCCAGCCTTAGATAGACCTCGCCCCGAATTATTTCAGTATCCCCAAACGCATTGACTCAGGTTCTTTCCTTGCTCCACCGAAATGTAAGTATGCTTTCATTTTATCGCCCACTCTTAGGGATCTTCTGCCTGCTCTCCTGTCTTCCTACGATGTTTGCTTCTTTCCAGAGACAGGAAACAGATGGTCAGCCAAGTCGGATAGAATTTGGACCCAGGTCTATTTTCTGCTCTCTTGTTCATCTGTGAGTTTTCATTGCAGGAACGTTGAAGGGAATGACAGGATCATTCACAAAATAATATCAGGCAGTGATAATGATGATAGTGTGACTATTGTCATTGTCATCAAGCTGAAAATCGGAGGTCACGAATCAAAATTTGCTCAGGCAACATGCCTTAGTATAAGAAAGTGGGATTTAAGATTTACAAACATAAATCTTAAAATAAAGGTTTAAATATAAACATTTATAAGCATAAAGAATAAGAAGTCAATATGACATCAAGGTCAAGGCCTGAGACAGTCATGGATCATATGGGGCGCTTGGTGCTGCTTCCTTTGCTCTGGGCTGCAAAGTCCCTCACTAGGTGAGCTGGTGGCAAGACCTCCAGACAGTCACCAAGCAAGTCCCAGCGACTGTCCACCTTTTGAGGCTTTACCACTGGGCACCTGGGACAGGGCCGTGAAACTTCTGGTGTCCTCAACTTCCTCCCTCCTCAGTAGCCCCATCACCAGCAGACGGGAGCCCAGGTCATCACCACCACTTCATGTCCCTCCTCCATCCTGATGAGTGTTGGTAGGGACCAGCACACGGACCATTCACGCCAGTTGATTTGAACTGCCTGTCACTATTTCTCCAGACCTTTCGATATTTCTGCTGATCCCTTTTGTGTTGTTGGAGGCGGCTTGGCCAAGCTCTTCCTCAGAGACCTCAAGCCCCCCATTCTCAGCCCTTCCTGCATCTATTCTCCAGCCCTCATGTTATCTTCCTACACTGCGGAGCTTGAAGCCAGCTCTCCCACGTTACCCCTCCACCCTCCAACGTTGTATTTATGTTCACGTTTTCCCTCCCAGGACGTGCTCCTTTTTCCTTCCAGGCTGCTCCCCAAACAGTGCTCTTGTCACAATTCCCCTGAGTTTTCTAGGACCTTATTTCATCAGTCCTCTCCTCTTGCTTCTGCCATCAACTCTAGTGATCACTGTGTTTCTTCTGACACGGGTGTTCAGGTCCCCCAATTTTGAAACCTTTCCCTTTGTCAACTTCCATACTATTGCATGTTTTCATTATTTCTGGCCCTCTCCTCCCCCCCCCGAAAACTTATTAAAGTAATAGTCTGTACCCACTACTATTACTAATCTCTCCTGATTTGGGCTATGCCTGCTACATTCCACTGAAACTTACATTTTCAAGGTCACCCATGACTTTCCAATGTCAGATACCAAGGCTATCTCTCCATGCAATTTCTTGCTGGCCCCCTTGAAGAATCCACACAGTTGACCTGACCCCTCTGTCGGCTGCCTTTCTTTGGTTGGCAAACGCCACATGTCCTGGTTGACTTTCTCCTCTTTGATGATTTCTTCGCTATCTCTTTCCTTATCTTTTCCTTCCAGCTCAGAAATGTCAGTAGACCCCAGAACTCAGCCTGCACCCCCTCCTTCTGTCAATCTCTCCTTTCTCAATTGGTCATCCCATCCTTTTCCCGGGCTACATCCATCACTTCTGTGTAGATGAGTCTAAATGCGGGCCTGTCTTCTCTCATTGCTTTGCATGTTCCCTTCTTCCTGCCACCTCCAACCAAATATGAATTTCTTTCGCATGACTCTTTTTTTTTTCAGATGGTAACTATTAGTTTCCAGAGTATCACAAACTAGGTGATAAATAACACACATTAAAACAACACCTTTAGGGCTGGCCGAGTGGCACGTTGTTTAAGAACTGGCTTGGGACACCAGAGGGCCCCGGTTCAGATCCCACATATGAGGGCCAGTGATGCTGTGCCCTCCACAGCTAAGATGCTGAACAANTCTCAGAATGCACCGGGAACTGTGTCACCAGGCCTTTCTTCTTGCCTTCCAGTTTTACGTGAGCCCTATACAGTCCGTGTGGAGGACCAGAAAACCATGAGAGGCAATGTCGCGGTCTTCAAGTGCATTATCCCCTCCTCGGTGGAGGCGTACATCGCCGTCGTCTCATGGGAGAAAGACACTGTTTCACTCATCTCAGGTAGGCCCCGCGCTGCCAGGCTGAGGGCACCGGGTGCACCTTCTCACAGGTTGGTTCCGACAACCGGTCGGGTCTCTGATGATGCGTTCATCATGATAAAAACTGATGTACTTCAAGATGGCCGTTATTTTCTGATCAAATGCGATATCGGTGTTTTATATTGGTTTACGTGGCTCGATTCAGAAGAATTTCAGTGAATTGACGGATGGATAGACATTAGTCACTTGCATTATACCTGATAGCCAGCATTTTACTTTTATAAGGAAATTCTGGTTGTATTTCTGCTCCTGGAAATAAGGAAGCAGGATCATTGCATCTTAGAGAGACCTCAGTGACACTGGGGACTGATATTTGGAAACTGAGTTCATGCTGTGTTGACCCTTTCAAGGGTATGTGAGTTGCGTGGTGTCTCTGACTTCTTCCTTGAAGATCTATTCACAATACTGTTCAGCACTGGAATATATTTGTATGGAAGTGATTTCTTGGCTTCTGTTTCGTATGTAGAAATGACACAACGGAAGTTTAGCTTTTAAGATGGGGCGGTACTTCTCCTCTTGTGCTTTTTGAGCCCCTGCTCATGCCCTTTCCCCCAGAAGCCACGTAGGTGTCTTTTCAAAAAGGGCCCAGTTTTCCCATTTTGGACATCTTTGATAATGATTGTTGGCTGCTTTTGGAAGAGCTGTGGTGCACATTGGATGTGGTATAACGCATTGTAAAGGTCGCCTTTGTTTGTGTGTTATGTCATGGATGCAAGTTTGTGCACACACACACACACACACACACACACACACACACACACATTTTCACGTAATTCTTGAATAACGTCCAAGTTTTGTCAATGTGTAGAGATAAGAAACTGGAACTAAACTCTCATGGTGACACAGCATTTTTGTCCTGCAGCTATTGATTTGCTAGACAGAATATTTACTCTGTAGGAACAATGAAAAAAATCATTAAACCATTAGAAAGCCCAAATTAAAAGTTAAATCTTTGGTCTTTAAAAGTGCATTATGGTAAACTAGGATGTAATAGACGTTTTCAGCTTTCCTTGGTATCATCTTTACAGTGAATCTGAAGTTCCTCACACTTCACTGAACAATAAATTCCTTGCTGTTATGTTGATTCACCATCAAAATTTGTTCACTTACAATATTGAAAAAATAATAAGCCTAAAAACTGAAATGTGATTGAAAAAACCAGAGCAGAGACTCACATGTACACATTATTTACTAATTGTTTAATGACGTTAATTACATCTCTTTAGAGGTCATTTTAGTTTCTTGATGGCAGAGGGAGAGATTTGATGACAAGTCTGTCTGGCTGTGAGTTTAGGGACGAGGAGAATTTGGGACAATATTTGCAACGTCCCACACTCAGGGACCCAGGCTCATGGAGGCTCTGCTGACTTATAACAGCCATCACACAACCTCAGGGTCCTTCCTGGTGGGGGAAGAGAGCAGAGGGAACTGCAGACTGCCTCTATGTGCTTCCACGTGGCGGTGACATATGTCATTTCTGTTCATGTTTAATTGGCCAAAGGAAGTCACATGTCCATGTTTGACTTCAGTAGGGTATGTGCCCGGAAGGAGAGAAAAACTGGCAATCGGGGTGAGAAGTAGAAATATCTACCATGAGGTTTTATAAGTCTATATGGATATCTATAGGTAGATCTTATATAGGTTATATAGAAAATGTAATGTGTGTGTTCTTAGGTTTCCTGGACACCTTTAATTAGAGCTGTACTCATATGCAAGTTTCATCTTATTGCAATCTATGCAAAGAGGCTTTTGTTTTCTTCAAACATGGACCTAATTAAATAAAACAAAAGGAATTTTACATCTGGTGAGTGGAGGGGATGCTGACATACAGAATCAATATTGTGTTGACAGGAACCGATAACTCCCATGTCCTATCCTCAATCATACGTTCGAGCTTTATGCTTTGGCAAAATTTTAAAAGTAACAGGTACCATGGATAAATGCCTGGCTTTTCTTTATCAGAAACGTATCCAGAAAACCAATATAGCACAGGCTTTTATCTTATTTAGAAATACATCAGTAGCAAGGTTTTGTTTGTAAGTAAGTCATTTAACCAAACACAAGGTATTCTCAAGATACTCCACATTGCAGAAAGGAGAGAGGGAGGAAAGGAGAGAGGGAGAGAGAGAGAGGGAGGAAAGGAGGGAGGGGGAGAGAGAGAGAGAGAGAGAGAGAGAGAGAGAGAGAGTGCTGTTTTTACGTTCAGGCAGTTCAACCTGAGAACAGGGCCCCCAAACAGCATTATGACCCATAGCCTGAAAATTCAGCCTTACAATGTGAGTTGCTGTGGCCCATTGTCAGATGCTGTTGCCAGTCCCTGAGCCCCACCCACCGTCACTGCCAAAAGTGCCCAGGGAAGGAGGTCATGAAACCACCGGAGATGACACAGTGGTATCTGGGGATCTTGGTAAGGAAGCCAGTTCTGGCTGGTTGAGGGGAAGGACTTCCTTTCTCTCTGGCGGCATAGACCCCGAGTGCGGCAAGGCACGCGGAGAGAGAGGCTCCGGGGACAGCCCGGCTGGGACCTCCCTCCCGCAGGCCCCAGAAGCCCAGCGATGGGGCTTCTCTTTATTCTGGAGGATTTACGCTATCCAATTTCAAAACTTCCAATAGAGCCACAGTACCCGAGGCCACGTGGTGCTGGTGTGGAGATAGAAGCTCGCAGGTCAACGGGACGGGGTGGGAAGCCTAGGAAGGAATAATCACGTGTGTGATTCACTGGTTTATTTTTTTGAAGTATAATTTACATACATTATTCTATTAGTTTCAGGGATATACCACTAGTAATTCAACATTGATATGCCTTATGATGTGATCACCACGGTAAGCCCAGTAACCAGCTGTCGCCATACAAAGCTATTAGGATATNTATTTTAAATTCAGGAGCTATGATTAAGCTAGTTTTTATTATTTTTCCTATTGATTTATAGATCTGGTATCTGTATCCTTGGGATAGTTATTGAGAAGTAGAGGAGGAAGACCTACAGATTCTGGATATTTCTGTTTGGGAGGGTCTGTTAGGTTGAGGCAACGTGAGGATCAAACATTTTCAACTCCAAGTGTAACAGCAGGAATATTCAAGGTGACAAGGTCAAAACCTATAGAAAGTCTCGGTAGGGTTCTTTGTGTATGTCAGGTTATTACATAGGATGGAAAATCCAGTTTTATAGAGAAGTTTATTTGTTTATTAGTAGCTATCAGATGTGACCAGAATTTAAAGACTGGTGGGAAAAAAAGCAATTTAGAATGCACTTTTCCCTTGGGTTTAATGTTGACTTATCTTTTGTCTCAAATCCTTTTGAAAAAGGATTAGGTGGGACAGAAACTATAAATTAGGGACAGTTTTCTGAACTCAGTTATAGAATCCTATGAGGGAGTGAACGCCAGATGGAAATGAAAGAAAACGCTAGAAGAAGAAAGGAAAAGCAAAGAGGCCTCACGTATCCATTTCCTTCTGCATGCCCGTGTTCATTCTTGCGGCTGCATGATAAATTCAGGGGCTTATTATTGATTTTTTCCTTCTCTGCTCTAGCCTGCTGACCTGCTTTGGTTGACAGGTTTGTGTGGATCAAACTGATCTGACAGTCAAAAAGTGTGCCACCATGTTAGTCCCCGTGGTCTGGAAAAATCTTGTATTACAGTGAGCCCTTATCAGCAGAAACAGAACACAAGAGAGAGCCATTGACACACCTTCCTATGCCTGAATTCCTATGAATCCAGGGACATCAGCCTCAAATCAAAAGCACCTGGAATTATTTGTTTTAATAGATGTGCATTTTGTGTGTGTATATATTTCTGTTTGTATAAATGTTGGGGTGAGAGTTATGGCTTCTTTGGTCTTAGTCACATTAACTGCCATTTAGTTCTTAAAATAATACCTTTGTGATATCTGGGATTTGCTTCAACCTAATCTAATACGAGGGGGCAGTGTGCAGCGAGGTTTAATCCTATTAAAATGGGTGATGGATACTTGGGCGTTCGTTACACTGGTTTTTGTGCACATTTAAAATATTCTACAATGAAAAGTTGAGGAAAGTACACCTGTGTAAGAAACCGTGGTATTTTTTCATTTGAACCTTCATAGTACACGTTTATACACGAACAATTGGCACAGCATCAAACCAGGAATAGGCAGATTATGAATGTCATGTTTTAAAAATTCATGACACACTCAGTGAAGGGCTGTTTCCCTGCTGGTTATGAGATGCTGAAATGCTGGCATGAGACGAGAGCCATAGAGAAGATTGTCCTTTAAAATTAGTGATGATTCTGCAAGTTGACAGTGTCTTCCCAGTTTATAAGGTGGAATGTTTTCAACCAGCATTTTCCAAGCTGTATCCAGGGAGAGGCTAAGCAGATAGGAAAAAGGTCATGTGGATTCTGGGTTCAGAAAATTTAGGAAAGAATATATTAAATAATAACAACACAGCTCTTTACTAAAGGACCCCATACCATGGATCTTTAAGTAATGATGGCAATTTTAATTTTTATTTGCTTTTATTTTCCAAGACCATCCCTGATAGTCCTTAGAATACAATTTGGGAAATGCTACCTTAGAATTTAAGGCAACTAAAGCTGATTTACATAAAAGCAGTGTTCTTTTAAGCCTTAGGTTCAACAACTAAAGGTTAAGTATGGGCTAAATGTTTCGTAGCACTAGACACCGCTTATGGGTAGAACAAATCTGAAAATTCTATTTTTCTAGAATCTAGTATATAGATGTCTCTGGTTTTATTGGATTCTGATTTTATTTTGTACTTTTTGGGCATCATTTTCATCTGTACTGCTGTAAAGCAAGGCGGAATCATGGCCAGCTCCAGAATAGCCAGGTGTGGAGTGGGAAGGAAGGGATGTGTATTCATGCGAAGATGGGACAGTAAGGGGAACCAGCCACGCGTGGGTCCTCGGGTGGTACAAAGGCCCCTAAGAGGAACACACTTGGAGAGGGAGGGCTGAGAGGTGGGAGGGCCTCTGGGCCTACTGGGGGAGTTTGGATTTTTGTGTAGGGACAATGAAAAACTGTTGAATTCTGGGCTGAGGGATGATGTAACCATATCACTGTATGGAGAACAGTGGGGAGTGGGAGCAAATGTATTGTTGAGTGAGTAGTAAGGAGACATAGTGGAGGCTTGACTGGAGTAGTGCACATGAGGACAGAGAAAAGAGGACAGTTTGGGAAATGTTTGGGAAAGATCTGATATGTTGGCTGATAGACTGGATGTGAGCCGTAAGAGAAAGATGGTCATCAAGATGACGCAGGTTTTTGGCCTAAGGAACTTAGTGGATGGTGCTACCATTAATAGATGGAGAAACTGTGTTATGTAACTTTATTAATCAGCATTTGAACAGCTTTGCTATTAATACCAGGCAAAGCCCTATACGAACTCTCTTCTTTGTGGGGGTGAGAGAGGGGTCCTTTTAACCCTTAAGCTCACTAAAGATATCTTGCTGAAGCTGGCTTTGCACTTACTTTCACAAGGCACTGAGCCTAGCTTTGCTCACGTGGTTTGCCTGTGTTTCATCCTGGCTTTTATCTGACTTACCCTGACTGCCTCACTGCTGACTTCTCTAGGATACATTCCCAATGATCAATTTCAGGTTAGTCCAGATAAAGGAAATGGAATGGTTTAGGCATTTGAGAAGATAAGGGGCTGTCAACTGCCCCACCCAAAAACCTCTGGATACAACAGCTGACATGTCACAATTACCCACTGTTTAATCTTGTTTATTTAGTTAAGCTAAGTGTGAAAAAGTCAAGAGCACACTCTTTCTTTAGTCTGGATGTGGTTTCCCGGAGAAGTGCTGCCTACATTCTCCTTGTTTTTCTAGGTTTAATTTCCTTAGCGCTTCCAAGTCGGCTAACTTTAATTAATCTTTATAAGTTTAAACTATTCTCTCCTTTGCCCGTAGTCACCCTGTTCCTCTTTCTTGCTTAGTAGAGGAAACTTTAGTTTTTCCAGGTTAGTCTCAGCTGTTTCTTCTTCAGAAGAAATTCTTTTAACTTCTCAATAAGTTTTGTACTTTCCAATCTTTGGGCCATTTTCTTTGATCTCTCTACAAATATTGCTGCATTAAGGACAGTGCATAAATTTTCTTCCAAAATCAAAAGTGAGGAAGATGAACTTTTATATCTCTCTAAGAAAGTAAATGTGGTCAAAGATGATATTGATTTTCTTGGGAGAAGCTTTGTGGTCATGTTTCTAATTAGAACATGGTCATGAATTGTGTCCCTTTCAACTAGTTCCATTTGTATTGCTGTTTAATTGTCTTAAATTCTTTTTAGTTTTCACTTTTAAATCAGGATGTGTTTTATCCTAATGATATAACAACATCATTTGATGAAGGCCAAGTAGTTTCTCTTGTACAAGTTACATGAAAAAAAATATATAAATGTATGTATGACTTGTCTTCTATTTGTTCTAATTGATTCCTTTTTAAGGAATTCTGAGTCACCTATTCAGAAGCAACTGGAGACTAATTTTTAAAAAACAATTGTTGAGGAGGTATTTGTACACCCACATTCACAGCATTATTCACTACAGCCAAAAGGTGGAAGCAACCCAAATGTTCATGGACAGATGCGTGGATTCGCAGGATGGTGTATCCATGCAAGAGAATACTATTCAATCTTACAAAGAAAGAAAATTTTGATATGTGCTACAACAAGAATGAACCTTGAGAACGTTATGCTGAGTGAAATAAGCCAGTCACAAAAATATAAATACTGTATGTTCCCCTTAGGTGAGGTCCCTAGAATAGTCAAATTTAGAGGCATGGACAGTAAAATGGTGGGTGTCAGGCGCTGGGAGGAGGGGAAATAGGTACTTGTTGTTTAATGGGCATAGAATTTCAGTTTTATAAAACACAAAAATGTTCTAGAGATTGGTTGCACTCTAATGTGAATATACTTAACACTGCTGAATTTTACTCTTAAAAAGGGTTAAGATGGTAAGTTTTATATGTATTTTACCACAATTAAAAAAATTATAACATCTTTTCCCTTTAAATAACTACCTGGGAAAATTGATTTTGTTCATAGATAAAGATCTTAGATAAATTAACTTCAAATAGTTTCATATGTGTGACATTGTGTTTTATAAACAGTTTCAAAATTCATTCTAAGAATTATTTCTTCCTAGTATTTTTTAAAAGAATGTCGATGGTACTGAATTTGGATTTTTTTTCTTTATTGTAGCCATATGTTAAAAAAAAAAGTCAGCCCTTAGAAAATGAGAAACAAATAAATTATAGACTTAAAAATTGTAATAACATTTTGGGAATAAATATGAAGGTAACTTAACCAGCCTTAATTTTTTTAACACTATGGTTGCCTGAATGATAATATAAGTGGGCTATAAGCTACAAGAGAGCGAGGATGTATTTGATCTGTTATGTCTAGAAGAGTAGTTGGCACATCGTGTAAACTAAATGAGTATTTGTTTAATGAATGCATGCAGAAGGTGTCTGTACAAATTACTACCTGGGCATGTAGTATGTAGAACAGACCCCTCAGCCGATCACACAGCACTTCTAGATATAGGAATCCTTCTTGATGTCGGTTTACCACATATCACTTACCCGTGAGATTTTAGTAGCTCAGTATTTTTGTATCTCAGAGTAGATAAGTGGATCCTATATATGAAAACAGTGGAAAACTGAAATGTGAAGAGATTTGTCCATTGTCTCAAATGAGTAACAGGGCTGTCCTCTGTTCAGGATGCTAAATGATGCAATAACTATCTAGTGAGCACTTACTGTGTGCAAGCCCTGTACTTGGCTTTGTGAATCTAGCTGTGAATAAGAGAGTACAGTTCCTGCACGAAAGGAATCTCTAATCTGGCATGTATTGGAGGGGAGGTGGTATAACTACTTCAGAGCTTCCTAGCATCTACCCTCCACCACACTGCCCCAGTTTTTTTAACTTTATTTTTTCCCAGTCACAACCTTTTGGTGGGGTTATCTAAAGTAAGTAGGTAGGTCCATTGGTGTCTCCAGGTGGTCTGGAATGCTCTGCCTCTTACACACAAGTTGTTATGTGTTAGTTCCTGACAATGATATGATAGGCAGCCTAACGGCAATCCATTCTATTAGTTTAATAGATAAAATTTTGTCTTTTAATCTCCCAGAACAGTGTTCCTTAAATGTGCACATGGATTGCTTGGGAATATTGTTGATACAGGCTCTGATTCAGTAGTTCAGGGTAGGGCCTGAGACTCTGCATTTCTAATGACTTTCCAGGTGCTGCAGAAGCTTCTAGTCCATGGCTGCACTGTGAGTGGCAAGGCTGTAGGCTCTTGGCCCTACCTGCCCATTCCAACCACCTGGGTGGATTTTTATAAATACTGATGCCCTGTTTGTAGGGATTCACGTTCATTGTCCTGGGCTTGGCTTATTTTAAAAAGCTGTCCCTGTGCGTTTAATGTGCTACTAGCGCTGAAGACCACTGCCCTGGACAAGCATGACGGGCACTTGTTTGTCACCCTGTGTCACTGAGCCCACTAGTGATGTTTGGATGAATACCAGTGTCTTTCAGGGGTGCAAGGGAGTTTGGGGGAAATGCTCATGAGACAGCACCAGCACAGTGACTGGTGGTCAGAGACGGGTTTGCTGGGCAAGTGAACAGAGTAGTTGATCCTTTTCAGACATTGTAGGTTTTGAGTGACTTCATCCCAAGGCCCCTGTGTAGTGTTCCAGCCCCTGGTGTAATGGAGGGCGAAAGGGCCTTGTACTCCAAGATAAAACTGGGAAATGTATTGGAAGGAAGGTAGTGAACAAATCAGTTTATATCTATGATAGATGATGACAGATAATATTAGGAGATAGATAGAGGATAAATAGATAGATAATACACAGTAAATAGATGATAGACAGACAGATAGGATAAAGAAGGAAGAAAAACAAGATACACCTTTCAGAATGGAGGGGCATGAGTCGATGGCAGCCTCTCAGGGACTGAAGTCGGAGGGTCACAGAGAGATCATGAGCATGTAGTTTCAACAAATGCTCAGCAAGATAAACAAGCATTTATTTTTTGATAGTATGTTTAAATAAAAATAGAAATCAAGGCTTTAAAAACTGCTTCTGGATGAAAATATTTTTCCCTTGCTAAGAACGGCTTTTTCAGATACATTCAATTTGCTGCCGAGCCCATGACAGGCTCTCAGAGAAGCACAACCTCACTGGGTAGGTAACAGTGGGAGAACAACGTGCATTTTTCCACCTGAGCAGAAAGCGCTTTCTGACTTTTTTATGAGGTGTTATTTTTATTGCATTATAAAACCCACGCAGGACACAGGACGTGGTTCTCATGTGGTTTTATCTTCCTAACCATGATCCTGATATACATCTTGGGAAACGTTTTCCTCTGCAGACCCTCTTCTCCTGGAGGTGCAGGGTCAGCAAGATAACCCACTGTGGGTAGCTTTGGGAGTGACAACATGAAGTGGCCTCCAATGATGCGATGGTCTCTAAAAGCTTTGCAAGGCTGTGCAGTGTCCCTCTCGTAAAATGCCTGCTGTTCACTAATGCTGGGGATATAATAATAAGGCCAACCAAGAGCAAAATTCACTCAGTAAATTTAGAGATCTAATTGGCTTTATTAAAAGATTCACGAATTGAGCAGCATCTCATCTGACAAGCAGAGAGGTACTCTCATGGGTTGTACAAGATGGAAGCCTTTTATAGCAAGGAGGGCCAGTCAAAGAAGCCATCAGTGAGGAAAAATGAAAGTTTATTGAGGAAAAGTAAGAGTTCAGATGACCTGGCTTCTCACTGGCTGAGCTGCCGCATTTCCATTGGCTGGGCTTGTTGCTGGGCTTGAAGAAAATCTTCCCTCCTCCTTCAGGAGCAATAAAGGAATTGCGCTTCCTGCTTGGGAGTGCGAAGTACCCTCTCTTCCTGTTGGTCTGTAAGAGAATAAGCTGACACTGTAACTGAGGACGTCTTCCTGTTTGGGGTAATTGAGGACAGTGCTAGAGCATGACAGCTCCCTCTGCAGGCCTTCCTGACTCTAATTTCAGTTGAGGTTTCCTTTATTAATTTTCACACAAGGAAGCCAGTCAATAGGAAAACATTAAGTTAAGAGAATTAACCAGCCACGGGCTTTTGGCAACTCTTGTACCTCGCTGAGCATCACTTGGAAAGAGTCTGTGGAACACTTGCTTCTGATTCCTGGGACATTTGGCTTGTTTTAGTGTCTCTGTTGCTCAGTCTTAGTGACAACCAGCGCTGCAGAACTGCAGTCGGCTGGGGAAACAGAGGAATAGAGCCCGGGGTGTGAGAGCTGGGGGCCCAAAGACTTCAAGGACAAAAGAGACAGGAAAACACTCACCAGGGACTTTTCTGTTTTTGTAAAATGAAGCACTCCAAATGGAGGCCTGGCTGTCCCCGTGGTGTGTGGGAGCCATTGTACCTGCAGGGAGAGGAAAGGTGGGTGACAATGGGCAGGGGTAGAGAGCAGCCGGCTGGAACCTGGGCTCTGCCACATCCGGGCACCTCTGCCCACTGGTTTCCTCTTCTGGAAGATGGTGTTGCTGCAACCACCACTTTTCTATGGTTGTTTTCTGGACTAAATCGGATGACACATGTAAAGTACTTACGTCAGGGCTTGTCACGCATGGTACAAGTATCATCCTCATAATCAGTGCATTTTGCCTTGGGCATCTATAGCACGGGGGTGTAGGGCTAGGGCCAGGAGAAAAGCCTCTTGTGCCCTTACCTGGCATTTTCCAGGTGTGGTTGGTCTCCCCGGGTCACCATTGGATGGTTGAAGTTCCCCATTGAGAAGACTCTGCCTACTGCACAAGTACCTTTGGTCTGCAGCTGGTCCTTAGGCAGGTGACCAAGGAGAGATATTTACCAAATGGAAGCTGGGAAAATCTGAGGCTTTGGGCCATGGTGATGAGTGGCCTGAGATATTCAGGGAATGGAGCAGTGCCGTCCTGAGATCCTCCCATCCATGTCTTCACATCCAATATCAACACCACCCAAGTTCTCTGCTTTAAGAGAGAGAGGATTGTACATACGCTACGGCCTTCACTGAGTGGTTCATCCCACGAGTGTTTATTGGGCGTTTCCATGGACCAGGCATTGCATGGCTGGAATGTGGGGTGTGGATCGGTGAGCAGTACTATTGGGCTCCTGTACTCACAGCCTATGGTCTTGGAGAGACTGCAAAGAATCATGCAAATCATTATTTAGTTAGAATTGTGAGACATGCAAGAAATGGAATGGCAGGTGGGGTTTCCTCCAGGTGCGAATGTCCGCTCAGTGGTCCAGGCACAGCACTGTTCACCAGCAGCAGCTCGGACCCTGGAATGAGCTGGGGTCACATGCCTATCTGTGAACCACTCGCCACGTCTAGGGTCATAGTGGTGGTGACCGTGGGCCCATGCCAATGATGCGTGCCTCCTTCCAGGAGAGCCCAGGTGCTTTGACCTTGAGAGGGTAAAATGGGTGCCCTGAGACAAAAATGACAGGTATCCATAAACCAGCATTAAAGGGGTGGGAGGAGAGTGTTGGCACCACAGACAATCCCATGTTGTGTGGGATTGGCACGGGCACTGATGCTAACAGGACACACACACACACACACACACACACACACACACACAGAGGCATCATTGACAACCAAAAAAAGTGCCTGTGTATTTCCAGAAACCCCTAAAGTTGGGCTTCTGATGAGCACTCTACTCTACTGCTTCTACTTTTTTTTTTCTATTTATTTCCATTTTCATTAAGTGCCTTGAAAGGAAGTAAGCCCATTCCCAGTGGTGTCTTTTGGGGTAAAGCACAGCTTGGAGAGGAATGTACTTGATATCTGCTCTGCAAATGTACCCTTGGTGGGTGAAGACAGGCGAGGTTTGAGCTTGTGGTCCCTTTGGGCTGAAGTACTGCGCTTTGTTCTCCTGCTCTCAGATTCAGTTTGTCATTTTCCAGATAAAGCAGGGAACTCTTGATGTTTAAAAAAAGTACATGTTTAGATGGACATATCTGTCACAAAGTTAATTCTGATAGGTGGTAAATAAAAGGGAAAAAAACATCTATAGAACTGCAGGATAAAAGATAGCCAGGAGTATGCCTTTCAAGGAAGAAATATTAACAGAGGCGTTCCTTTAGACATTTGTTTTTTATATGATTGTAGATACTCATAAATTCTGATGCTTTTGCAAATTTTTTTCTTTTACAACTTAATGCCCTCTTCTTCATGCCTTCAAGTTATCTCTGTTCCGCTTACCAGGCACTAGTCCCCGATGGCCTACCAGGGGACTGGATATGCGATTTCACACTCCAATCCCATGCGTACAGTACGTACTTTGAAAACATAAAAATACCTTGATAGGAATATTCTAAGTAATAAAAATCTCAGTTGTGTAGTTTGATTTCTTCAAATATTTATTAGCTCTATTGTTTACATTTATTTACCGAGCAAGGAACTTCTGCTCGAAGAAATTGGCCCACTTTAGAAAATGGAGTTAAATGTTTCTCCATTTTCATGTTGCCTTCTATTTACAGCAGAGATCTTAACAGTTCCGGTCCTCCCCTCCTTCCTTCCTTCCCTCCCTGCCCGGTATAGTTTGAAGTGTAGTGCTTACATGACGGAAAATTCGCAAACTTAATGGTCTGACCTTATATGTCCATTTTGTTAGGGAAACCTGTGACCATTAATTCTTTTACAGTCTAAACTTCACTAAAAGCAAATAAGGAAATCAACACCATCCTCAGAAAAGTCAGTTTGTTTTCTTTTCTTAAGAAGACACAGCACATGAATTCAATTACTTCTTTTAATTATGAAACATTTCAAATGGGGATTTTGTCTGTGTTCTCGCTTGTCTGGTTCTGGGCATTGGACTATTTTGTTGAAATGATTGTTGAATGAATAAATGCATTTCAAATAATCAGAAAAGGACAGGGCGTGATCAAGCAGGTGCTTCATCCAACACAGAGACAGAAGTATATACTTTGCCGCATTTCATTCTTTTTTCATAAACAAAAATGTTAGGTAGAGCCAGAGTCCTGCTCGCATTTCCTACTTTTATTTTGAAACCTTTAAACCTATTGATGAATCTATGCCCCACAGGAGCTGTTTCTTGGTGGATTGAAAAGTGTGTATACGTGACGTCACACATTCACCTTCAAGTTCCTTTTAGATAATTTCCCCAAACCCTCCCTGTTTTTCTGCAGAAACTGCACCTAAATATTCTACTTCCAAAACCTCAAGGTCAAGGGTTGGTGAGCCTGGGGGCTACAAATGTAATCAGGACCCAGAAGCGGCTGGCCTTGGGCTCAGACTAAACTGGGTTATGAAATTAGCCTGGAGGGGACAGAGGATGATGTCAGATCTTAATGTGATAACATCGCCTTGGGTTCTCCTTGCAAGAGAACAGTCTGCTTTTTTTTAATTTTTATTAGTTATTGAGATGGATGCTTCTTTTCTCATTAAGTTTCTGTCATTGCTGGTTTGGCTTTGATCACAAGTAGTTTTCTTGTTACTTTGATTGTCAAGGACATTTGATGGCAGAGGGATTCCTTGAGTCAGCAGACACGACATGCTCTCAGCCCTTATCCAAACCTTGGGGGCCACATGTGTTTCTGGATTTCTCAGATTTTAGGCGGGCGACATTGTGTGTATTCTGAATGTTATGGACCCCCCAACCCCCACCCCATGGAGCACAGGGCAGTATGGCTTTGCTATTTCTGCAGCCAAAATATTGGAACATGGAATTTTTACTCAAGGTGTGATAAACAAGGACCAACAGTGGCCTGTCAGTGAGGGTCAGACTTTGCCCCCTAACCCCCTTTTTCATGTGCTTCTGTGTGCACTCCCTGCAGGGGTGTCTCCAGGGGGCCGCAGTCTCCTTGTTCATGTTTCAGACTTGAAAGTCATCTGCAGAGGCAGCCGTAGTTTACAGATTGGCAATTTTGCTATAATTAAGTTTCATGAATATGAAGATTCTTGTAGAATTCCCACCATGTCCCATGGTGACGATTTGCAACAAAATTCCTCTTCGTTCACTGTGACCTATTAGAGTGTCGCTCCAGCTCAAGTGACATGTGATGTTTACTCCCATGAAGTGCAAACCACATATTAGTTCATTTTTGAGCCTTCGCAGAAGCAGTCTGAGAGGCACACGTGTCCAGAGGGCTTGACCAAGAAACTGAGCCGGTCAGGGCTTTCTCAGAGCTGGAGAGAGTCAGAAAGTAAATGCTAGCACTGTAAGCCTGGGAGGCGGGGGACATTTGTAGAGTTGCCTTTGTTGTTTTCTTCTGTCACCAGTGGCTTGTCCCGGCAAAATCTCAGAATGAACCAACTTCTCTGTCACTGAGACGGAGTTCTTCCTCGGGGACTGATCTTTGCTGGCAGCTCCTGGTAGGAAAGCTTGCCCTGACCAATTTGCTCCCACAAAGTAGCATCT
>NW_017732003.1:408938-420375 GCF_001890085.2 Hipposideros armiger | reverse complement strand
GGGGAAGGACTTTGCCGATGTGATTAAGACTCTCGAGTCGGGGAAATGACCTGGATTATCTGGGCTGGCCTGATGTCATCACAAGGGTCTTTTTAAGGGAAGGTGAAGGCCGGAGGGCCAAGTCAGAGGGACGGGAGGTGAGAAAGCTCAGCTCGCCATTGCTGGCGGTGAAGATGCAGGAAGGGGTCACGGGCCAAGGAATGTAGGTGCCTCTGGAAGCTGGACAAGGCAGGGAGCAGCTTCCGCCAGGGGAGCACAGCCCTGATGTTAGCCCGGTGAGACCCATTTAGGATTCTGATCTCTAAATCTATAAGCTAATACATTTGTGTTGTTTTAAGCCACCAAATTTGTGGCAATTGGTTGCAGCAGCCACAGGAAGCTAGCAGAGTCAGTCAGTAACCTGTGACATGTGCAGCATCGAAGCAGTGCCGAGAGATGCCACTGAGTCTGTTTCAGTCTATGCATTTCTTTCTATGGACCCATTTCCACTGAAGTGGTTCAACTGGACTTTGGCTCCCATTGCTGGTATATGTGTTATTCTCCTGATAGTCCATAGGATTTGCAAGGAAACGCAAAAAGGTTTTTAACCAACCTTAGGATTATTGCATAGGTGATTGGGTTAAAAAGCGAACATATTTTTAAGTGTGTAATGGGCATGAATCTTAAGCCACAACCATGTTATGTGTTAGAATTGGTACTTTATGCTTGTACAGCTCAGCTTAATTTGTAATCTATCCCACATTATGCTGAATGGTGGAATCTTAATTTATTTAGTTCATGATGATCATCTGCAATTTAAGGATTGCTCAGTCAATTCAGGGCCTCCTCCAGCCTCATCTAGGGGGCTTCTAGTATGTTCAGGGGTCTAACCTGGGTGGGGGGCAGGTATTAGGACAGGACAGTCAGAGGGAATGCGGCCCTCCCGCCATCGGCTGGCATCAGTCAGCAGCCACCGAAAGCCCATGCTCCCAGCCCTCTAGGCCTCTCCAGAATGGCTCTCTCAACGGTCTCTGTGGCCCTGTTGGGGCCCCCTGAAAATGCTCGCTTGTTCACTCCACCTGCTGGTGGTAGGGGCTCTTTAAATTTGTCCCAAATGGACACAACCAAGCAACCATTTTTTCTCTACTGCTCCCAGGCCATGCTGTCATGGGGAACCCTTATATGAAATTCAGGCTGTGCCAGGGGGTCCCCAAGATCTCTGCTCGTTTTGATCATTCACTAAAAGGATTCATGAAACTCTGGAAAGCTATTATTCTCTTGGTTATAGTTTATTACAGTGAGAGGATACAGATTAAGGTAGCAAAGGAAAAAGCAACAATGGAGGAGAAAGAATGCCACCGACTGAATGGGAATGTAAGGGACATCTGTCTCCCCTCATGCCTGCCCCTTATTAAGGAGAGACCAGGCATAAGCTTCCAGCCGTCCTCTCCCAGTAGAGTCCTAAGGGCAGTGGTGAATCCTCACAGCAGTGACCACATGTGTGGAGCATTGCCAACCGGGGAAGCTCACACAGGCCTGTGTCCACGGATTTTATTGGGGGTTCGTCACATTGACGTGGTGTGCTCACGTGACTGACATGAACTCCTCAGCCTCCAGCCCTGCTCCCAGAGGTCAGACTCATCAGCGTGGCCCAGAGACCCAGAAAAACGAACTCAGGCCTTCACCATAATGGATGCGGTTTGTGTAAGCTCTCCCAGGTATGCAGACACTCTTATCAAGCAGGCTGTTCCAACGGCTGAGTGGTTCTCTCTCAGGAGCCAGTCAAGCCCTTTATGGGCATGTGCAGGACTGGAACCCCCCAAGCCTGCTGTGTGAGCCCTTCACTGAACACAGGAACTCTGAACCCATGGTGGTTTCCACTGTCTCTCTTCTTCTTTCATGGGGAGGGGCTCCTGTGGGCCCTCTTCTGTGGGTCATACACAGGGTCCTCTGTGCCTTGCTCATGGGAGCATCCCTCAGTCTGGGCTGGGGAGACTGGATATGGCTGATGACATAGCCTTCAGCATCTGTTGCTCAGATCGCCTACTTAATGTCCTGAAGGATGAAGGGCTTAGGTTTTTGAAGCTCAAAACCCCGATTCTTATGACTGAAAGTAATTTGGCCCTCTCATTCCTCCATAATTTTCTGTAACTTTCCTCCTGAAGAAAGAATGCTACCAACTAAATGGGGACGTGAGGGCCTAGAGGAGTGTGGCCGGATCAGGTGATGAGGACAGCTCTCTCCTCTTGTGTCTGCCCCTTCTTGAGGA
Organism: Hipposideros armiger; assembly: GCF_001890085.2. Lineage (NCBI taxonomy): Eukaryota > Metazoa > Chordata > Mammalia > Chiroptera > Hipposideridae > Hipposideros > Hipposideros armiger. Next base: position 418,127 of record NW_017732003.1, on the reverse strand, counting down.
AGGCACCCTTCCCCAACAGTGCCTAGACTTCCCCTTTAATCTTATTGGCCAGAATTGGGTCCCATGTCCACCCCTAGACCAACCACTGACAGAAGGAATTATTTGTGTGTTTGACTGAAACCAAACATAATTCATCCCCTGAAACGGTATATTTCCATCAGAACAAAATCGAGATATGTCTTGCATCATTAATCAATAACATCTGCTGTAGAGAACTCAGGGGCTCTAACGGACTGTCGCGCTGGGTGAGCTGCCCCAGAAGTGCGTTCCCAATAGACGGGACCTCACAGCACTCTTCAGGTTGGAAGAAGCAAGTGAGTTACATTTACAAGTGCCAAAGGGGTGGGGCATCATGGATAGGATGATACAGATGAGCTATGTGCAGAAATTCAGAATAGATATGCTTTAGAAGTGAGAAGGAAGACCAGTCAACCCTTACAGCCCTTCATGTCCAAGCCCTCAGGAGACTAAAGGAGGAGATGCTAACATAGAAACCAAATAGAAGACTCACAAAGTAATGTATTCATTGACCATCCACTGATATTTCTAAAGGTCCTGCTACCTCCTGCCGTCATAATGGTGCTCAGCATTTTCCTGCCGAGAGGGAGCCACCTGGCTCGCGGGGCTCGGGGCTTGCTGGGCAGGCGGGCTCACCTTCACTTTTCCTGCACAGCTTCTCTGTCTGGTGACCTCACAGTGGCACGGTCCCCTCTCTCTGTCCTTCCTAGACTGTCTCTAGCATGAGCCGGGTCCCATGTTTTTACAGAGCCACTTATTGTTGTTTGCATGTCATCATTCTCATTTCCAGGTCATCATGTTTGTCTTTCATTACCAGCACCGAAGGGGTGATATATTCAGAGCAGGTATTTAGCCAACATAGAGCAATGTGATGTTATGTTGTTATATATATATATATTTTTTAAAAAATTATTTTGTACCATGGGTTAAACAGAATTGGTCTAGTTATTGAGACTACAAAGGCCTTGCCCTATGGAAACCATGGAGGGGGTGAAGACCAGGGAGATGGCTGCCCTAGATAGACGGAGATGGGGGTTAGAGGCAGGGCTTTGTGGGAGGCCTCTGCGGCTTGGCGGTGGCCCCGAGGTGGCAGCAGAACTGAGGAGGGGCTCAAGGCACCGGTGGGGAATTGGGGTTGGTGCCAAGACACCAGTCTTTAAGTTCGGGCATGTGGAAAGTGCCGACACCCAGGGCATATCCAGCCCAAACAGTCTCTGCATCCGGGGCAGGGGTCTAATGACTGGGGAGGTCATGGAATGTATGATGCCCCATCATGGCTCAGCCAGGGGACAATCATGCCAAACGCACCATCACACCATGAGCTTCTAAAATGGGAGGCACAGGAGTGATTGAGCTTCGGCCACTTGCTGTGCAGTTTGTGTGTGTGTGTGTGTGTGTGTGTGTGTGTGTGTGTACAGACATGTATCTAGTCAGAAAAAAAGTTAGGGAAAAATGTTTGCTTTTTAATTTAATTGATGACTTATGCCATTTTGCAGGTTGGTAAATATTTTAATATCACCCTGGAAATATGTGCAATGCGATAGCTACTGAATGTATTATTCTACTTTTTCAAAATCCTATTTTTTCATTATTGCAAGAATGCAACATATACCAGTTTTACAGTCTTCATTTTTCCATTTATTTTTCTTGTCCAAATGTACACATCTCTTGCATGTACCAACTGAGCTCATTTTATTCTCTAACGGATGTCAATGTCTCCCTTTGCCCCCGTGCAGTACAGTGCTGCCCACTCAAATCATTTTTTGGCAATTTCCACATGCAAGACACATGGATGGGTGATTCCAGAACATCTGGATGTTTTGAAACAGCTGAGTGAATGTTCCATGTCGTATTTTTCATGCAGGTGTGGAGTATTTTAGAACTATGTACTTATTAGTGTTGAAAGTCCTAGGGTTTCTGAGTCATGAAATGAAAAATAGCTGTCACCTTCCATAACCTGGTGAGTTTTGAAGGTAAATAGTTGCAGAAGGAATGCTTTGAAAGGACATGATTTCTTGAGCTATACATAGTTTATATTCTAACTCTACCAATGGTTCTGTGTTGTAACCATGCTGCCACTACTAAATCTTTGTCCTGTTCCTAGCAATTTCACCATGGTTTATGTAATGGCATTTCTTGGAGGTTGGTCAAACTTATTTAATAATAATAAAAACTTACATAAAATTTGCCTGGATACATCAAATTTTACTTTTGTATCATTGACCTAAGACTAATGTGTAGTCGGTTTTTTTTTGAAATGTAAGAGTTGGAATATTTAATAAGTTGTTGGTGGTTACTTCCTCAAATATGTCCTGATAGAGAACCATTAGAGAAGATTCAAAACCACTGCAGAAATAAGGATGTAAATATAATTATCGGAGAAACAGCATTTATGCACACAGGTTCTTAGGCCCAGACTGTTGGTGTAATAACTTAGGAGCAAATTGAATGGCTGTTCTAAGCTGTCATTCTTGTTTATACATCTTTACAGCCACATTGGGCTGATGTCAGTCTCAGGAATTGGGCCAACTCCTACAGTGCAGACCCCAGTAAAGTGATGCTTACAGGATGGGAACACCCCTTTACAGTAAAAAGTTATCATACCCCAGTAGATATAGATGACTTGAGCTTTTCCTCCTTTAAAAACCTAGAGTAAAATTTCAGCGACTTTGCATCATTTCAATGTTACAGATTCTCCAGGCGAATGCATAGGGTTGTAGCTAAGAGCAGAGAGACACTTTGGAAGAAAATATTGGAAGCAAACCTGGGAAGCTGGAGTGGAGCACAGCTTCCTGTCACATGCGTGTGCACGTGTATGCATGCCTGCGTATGGGACGGGGGCCCCTCGGAAGCTCTGATGGGACCTGAGGGACAGTCCCATTACCCCATTGCAATTCAACCACACGCCAGCACTCCACCTATTATGTTAATTTTGTGTTCCTTCTTCTCCTGTAATCCTCTCTGCCCGCTCAGACTTCCTCTTAGGTACTTTATGTTTGAGGTCACTATTTCTGTCATCTCTAAATGTTTCATCCAAGGAAGAAAAACTAAGATGAACTCAGAGAAAAAAAACTAAGTTCATGGGAAGTTCAGTGGACAAGAAAACGGACTCTCCACCAAGTCAGTGACTCATCTTTTCTCTTTGAGAAGAAGAACTTGAAAGTCAGGGTATCAGGAGAACACCTGCTTCTTTCAGTGATTTTCAGGGTAAATTCTAGGCTTTGGACTCCATCCATGTTTCCCTTTCTTCAGTCATGGTTTTTCCAGCCAGCTTCCTTCATGGGCTCGCACAGCGCCATGACACTTCATCCCCGGCCTCCTCCTGGATAAAAATCTCTCTTCTGTTAACGCAGTTAATTTTAATTTTATGGCCTGAAGCATATAGGATATATTAGATGTGCAGATTTCATCATGCGCTCATTATCCTTTATCTTTCGTGTCACAAGACTGTTTAAATAATCTATTGCTTTGGAATATTCCATGTACCAAACAAAATACGTTGTAGTGCAAATGGCATTTTGTTTCCATCTCTCCATCCCTTCTTCCCTTCCCCACCAATTGCCTTTAGTTTACTAAGAAACCACGGTAAATATACTTCCACGATACACCATTCTGCTTTTCCCTTTTGAAAGTTGAGTTGGATTGAAAAGTGACCGGGGTAAAATATTGTAGAATGTGGTGCTCAGCCCTTGACCCAGAACCCCCAAATGTGACAGTGTTGTGCAAATTAGAGGAGTGTTTAGCCCAGACAGAGGCTCAGGATGCACGTTTACCACATAAACAGGAGGACACCTCGCATTCCTGCTGACTTGCCCTGAGCTTCGGGGACTCTTCTGTCCTATTTATGCTCATGCTACCAGTAGCTAAGCCTTAATTATCTAGTGACCGCCTTAAAAAGGACAGCCTGGAGGAACCATGCTGTTCCCTAAGTTCAGATCAGTTTTCGTTTGCACCGTGTTCCCATAATTCACTTAACAGCCTTTGACGCTCCAGAGAAATCTCATCTTTATGTGCCATGATCTCTGTAAAATCTTGCGCTCTTGGTTCGGGATTTACACGGCTCCTATCAGGGGACTCAATTCCATCACTGTGTCTCGTGGCTTTGAGTGCCTGTGTAGCATATTAAGTCATCAAAACCAGGAGGAACGGGGCTGCTGGTTGTCATTCCTGCGCCCGAGAACATTTTTCTTAATCGCCATCGCTTCCAGGACATCAAACAATCGCCACAGAAGGAAGAAATGGGACATATTAGGGAGAAAAGGTGCAGTAAGAGAGTACATAAATTCTTCCTGAAAGAGCCCATTATGCTGTTGTGCTAGGAAAATGTCATGGATTTCATAGCTCCTAGTGTAGGTTTCTGTGGATAAAACCTGAAGCTGGAACAAAATGAAGCACTCTTTCTTTCTTCCTTCCTTCCTTCCTTCCTTCCTTCCTTCCTTCCTTCCTTCCTTGCTTCCTTCCTTCCTTCCTTCCTTCCTTCCTTCCTTCCTTTCTTTCTTTCTGTCATGTATCCTCACTTGTAAAATATAATGAAAGAGGGTGAATGCCTGGCTTCTAGCTATTTCAACGATAATTTCAAAAGTCTTGCAGTTGTATTTTTAAGAAAATATATTTTGAAAATAAAACGTCATTGATCCCCTCATATTTTAAATTGCTAGTCTGATTCTGTTATGTCCAAAGCTTTGCACGTTTGCGTGTATCTAATGAAGATCCTAACGGCAGATGAATCGCCCCAGTTCTTCCCCAAAACACTAGCTGCTGATGGGTGAAGTGTCACAACACCTTTGTTTAGCTTCGTGCTCTGATTAGAAAGAGTTGCTTCACTCATACATCGGACATCTTTATCGGCATGTGCTGTACACTGGCTTTCCATGCTCGGCCAGGCTGTGGAATCGAGGGGGCGATCCGAAATCACCTGCATTTGAATCCCTGTCTTGGACCAACTGAATCAGAATCTCTGGGCTGGATGTTGGGGCCTTGGGAGCTTAACAAGGTCCACGGTGATTCTCACGCTCAGTGAGGCTGACAGTGTCCATAGAGTAGATGTGCGCAGGATAGAGCACGTCTTAGCTCGGGCTGCCATAGCAAAGTACCACGGCCTGGGCGGCTTAAACAACAGAAGTTTATTTCCTCGTGGTTCTAAAGGCCGATGGTCCAGATCAAGGTGAGGGCAGGGTTCTCCTGAAGCCCCTCTCCTTGGTGGACAGACGGCGCCTTCTCCTCATGGCTGCACGTGGTCGTCCCTGTCCGTGTGCCCCTGGTATTTCTCTGTGTGTCCAAATGTCTTCGTATAAGGACACCAGTCATGTTGGATTAAGACCTGCCCTAATGACATTTAAACTATTGGCTTGTCGGAAAAGTCATGACGTATTTTTTCTGTTTTTCATTGCAAAAATGCATCATGGCTTTCCTGACAACCCAATAATTTGCCTCTTTAAAGACCCTATGTCTGACACTCTTAAATTCTGAGGTACTGAGGGTCAGAACTTCAACATATGAACTTTGAGGGACACAATTCAGCCCCTAACAGGGCAATAGTGTCCACTCTTGGCTGAAATGGCTCGATGAACTGAGCCTTGGTCACCACAAGCCAGTGATTCCCTGTCTGCTCTGTGAAATGCTGCTTGCTGTTCTGCAGGTCCAGTTTTCTCCCCTGAAGGCCTCATGGGGCAGCTAAGGCTCTGAGAAGTCCTGCCCTGGAGGCCTGTGTAACTGAATGTAACCCAGGGTCCTAAGCTTCTGGGACCTCGATGCTCTGATGTTTGGTAATTTCTATTTGATAACAGGTTCCTTTCTTATAAAATATGCAGTCTCTTCAAATTACAGAAAATAAACAACCAGCTAAGGCCCCCAGTGGGAGGCCACTCAAGTGCAAGTTAGAGGTGAGAATTTCCACCTGTCTTACTCAATTCAAAATATAGAAAAATATCTGTGTGAAGGGTGAAAAGGGTAACTATTGCATTGTTCTGTACACCTGAAACTAACAATAATAATAAAAAAAGAATCGGAGTTAGATTTTGTGACATGCTTTTTTCTCCATCAATTGAGTGATCATGAAGGTTTTATCCTATTAATACAGTGTATTAAATCAATTTTCTGATGTTAAACTAACTGTGCATTCCTGAAATAAATCCCATTTGATCTAGGTGTAAAAAAAAAAAAAGATATAGAAAAATAGTGTGTCTATTTCCAGGTAGTAGCCATCATGCAATTCCAACTTGTGCAGATATGAGCTGCATCCAAGAAGACTATTATTCTATAACATTCTACCATTCCGTCATCTACCCATCCATCCACTCATCCCCCGCTAAACACCATTTTATTGTATTCCAGACACTGTGCTCGGTGCAACCACAGAACAGAGTCTAGGCTCCAGGCCCTTGCTTATCAGAGCAGATACAACCCCCCCTCACTGGTTCTGAGGGGTTCTCTGTCCTGGAGGGTCCCAAGATTATCACGGTCACAGGACAACTTGTGTGTAGGCTTCCTCCTAGGTCATCATTCGCCTCCAGAACCTAATTCTTTTGTGAGTAGGAGCAAAAGTATTTATCTTCCCAGAACCTGTCCAAGTGGGTCTGAGGCAGGTGGACAGAGACTGGAGACCTTGACCATGGCTCTTTCCACGTTTACCTCTGACTGCTCTAATGGGAGCTGTTAACCACAACCCAGGTGGGACGTTCCCCGCTATGTGGCCCCACCATGATGCTCTCCCACACTGGCATCTCTTCCTCCATTAGACCAGCTCCGGCCCCTCTTCATCTCTGTAGTTAATGCCAGTATGGAGACTTTTCTCCCCTGGGTTGGAGTCCAATGGCCAGGGTTCATTACGAGATGTGTGACCCTGAACAAATTACCTCTCTGAGCCTCCATCTTCCCATCTAAGAACCAAAGCATGAGCAATAGCACATACATGGTAGAGATGCCATGAGGATACATGAGAGACTCACATCTGTAAACCATCCTGGGGACCATCAGCCCTATGGACCCACAGGAAATGAGACTCCTCCCCATGGTCTGTCCTAGCGTTGAATTCTACCGCCTTCTCGTGTTCTCTAGTTCAAAAGAACTTGAACCATTTAAACTGTAAAAACATTGGCCTTCTATCTCCAACTACCTTATAAATTCATTTAAAGGAGAAACTACATTTTACTTCCTGTGTGTTGTCATTGTGTCTGGTAAAGCATTTGGTACATAGTATTGTAGAAATATATTGGGTTGTCGGAAAAGTCATGACGCATTTTTGCGATGAAAAACATAGAAAAATACATCATGACTTTTCCGACAGCCCAATATATTATTAAACTGACTTGCCCTGTGACATAGCTGAAAGCATACATTAATGAGCTATGATCTGTCAATGCTAGCATGGCAAACCCATATTTCTAAGGTGAAGCTCACCTTTCTTGCAACATTCTTTATCAGTTGATACCTTATAATGTATTGGTATGCTTCAAAAAACTGATACTATTACTTTTAATGCTCAAGGGCTTAAGCAGTGATTAAAATATATTATCATTATTTTTTTCCTGCTGCACATCTTTGAAACAACTATTAATCTGGCTTTTATCAGTCTGTAAGGATCTCCATTTTGGAGCCAATAATTCCACTGAATTGGAACCAAATAAACTCTTATCTGAAGTCTTAAGATTCAGATATTCTAGAACTTCCCTTCTAGGTGTTTTTAATTGTATTAAGTTTTTAGTGTTACATACAGTAGCCCCCTGCCCCTTACCCACGAGGCATACGTTTCAGGACCCCCAGAGGATGCCTGAAACCATGGGGAGTTCCGAGCCCTGTATATACTGTTTTTCCTGTACATACACACCTTTTCACTTAAAGGAAGCACTTACGGCCTCTTTTTGGCATATTTTAATCGCCAGCATCACTATTCTTGCGCTTTGGGCCATTATTAAGTAAAACTAAGGCGACTTGAACACAAGCACTGCTGTACCATGACAGTCGAGCTGATAACAGGAGGGGCCCCGAGTGACTAATGAGAGGGGACGGTACAGCGTGGGGGCTCTGGACAAAGGGGCGCTGCACATTTGGGCCGAAAGGGGTGTTCATCACTCTACTGAGAGTGCATGCAATTTAAAAGTTATGAATTGTGTATTTCTGGAATTTCCATTTAATATGTTCAGACCATGGTTGACTTCAGGAACATAAACCTCAGAAGGCAAAACCTCAGATGGGGGGTGAGAGGTGGGGGGTGACTATTGTTTTTCAAACAAGAGGGGGAAAGCTTCTGTTGAAAGCCAGTGGCCTCCGATTACCAAACCAAAACAACTCATTTGGTTTGTTTTCATTCAAATGACCGCTTGACCTCAGTAAATATAATTTTTTAAAATGGGCATTAATTCATGAAACAAAGAGCCCCCTTTGAGCTTCTAAAGGAAGAGGAAACACCCTTGAATACTTAAGGTACCTGTCCTACAGTTACTCATGACCTCCGCTTTTCCACTCCAGCACCTGTGTAGTTGAAATGGCATACATTTAAATGACCACCACACAGACCACACTGGGGCGGCCACCAGCTGTCACGTGGCTTGCCTGATGCACGCTACCCACGCTGCCGCACAAACTGCTCATCTCGTTAGGAAAACCCTTTCGTGTCTCATAAAGGCTGGAGGAGACATAAATGCTAACGTGTACAGACAGTGTCACACGGCGGGTTCCCTCAGGTGTTACCGAGGATGGCTTTCTCCTTCACCGGCCACACGCTCTTCTCTGACGTGCACACAGTGGATCGGGTAATCTTGTCCGTTTATATTTCTTGCAGAAAGTAGAAATATTTTCCTAAATTGCTTCCACATACTGTTTAAAAAAATTGTAGAAGTTCTTAGCAGCTAATCTCACATCTGCTTGCTTCTCTCCTGGAGGGTGCTTGTGTGTGATGTGTGTGTGTGTGGTGTGTGTGTGTGTGAGTGAGTGTGTGTGAGTGTGTGTGAGTGTGAGTGTGTGAGTGTGGTGTGTGAGTGTGTGTGTGTGATGTGTGTGTGTGATGTGTGAGTGTGTGGTTTGTGTGTGATGTGTGAGTGTTTGTGTGTGTCTGTATGTGTATGAGATGTGTGTGATGGGTGTGTGTGGTGTGTGCGTTTGTGTGTGTATGTGTGTGATGTGTGTGTGTGAGTGTGTGTGATATGTGTGTGTCAGTGTGTGTGGTGTGTGTGT
>NW_017732003.1:407628-408836 GCF_001890085.2 Hipposideros armiger | reverse complement strand
GAGTGTGAGTGTGAGTGTGTGTGTGTGTTTGTGTGTGTGATGTGTGTGTGTGATGTGTGAGTGTGTGAGTGTGTGTGTATGAGTGTGTGGTGTGTGTGAGTGTGAGTGTGTGAGTGTGTGTGTGTGTGAGAGTGTGAGTGTGTGTGAGAGTGTGAGTGTGAGTGTGTGTGTGAGTGTGTGAGTGAGTGAGTGTGTGAGTGTGTGTGTGAGTGTGTGAGTGTGAGTGTATGTGTGGCAGGAAGAGGAGGGACAGAGAAAACGGGGGCTCTTTGACTGTTTTTTTTCTGCCTTCTTCCTCTCGCTATAAACCCTTTTGGTTATCTACACAGATGGCTAATGGCAGATGGAGCCCTTGCAAACAGGAACCATGTCTAAGGCTACCTCGCCCATCCACACCTTTTCTTTCTTTCCTAGGCCCCTCCTCCCCGTAACCACTGGCTTCCTAGGTATCTACCCCCTTCTGTCCCGCTTTCCCATATGTCAAGCATTGCCGATGCGTTAACGGAACTGACTTTCTCAATAGGTTTACATTACTTATTTTCTCGAGTACATCTCTGGCTAAGATTGTATGAGGCGGTTTACACACAACTGAAGGTCAGGATGGCTGCATCCCATTTTCCCTTGTTTGTAGGAAACTGTGGATCAGGGAGGTTGAGGGTCACCCAAATGGCCAAGGGCAGAGACCAGAGCCAAGTCCAGGTTGGTATGACTCCAGCTGGATTCCAAGCTGCAGAGGTAAGTCTGAGCATCACGGGCCCTGTTCTCCCACGTCCTGGGAGAAAGCCCTGGCACCCACTGCAGCAGCATCTAAAAGAAAAGGCATCTATACTTGCAGCTCTCCCCACAAGCTCCACTCCTCCCGCAGTTTCCTTCCATGGCTGGTCTTGGGCTGCTTGGAGGCGGGTTTCCTCCAGCCACACACTAGCCCCTGCTTTGCATTCTGCGTTCTGGTAGTGGCGCAATCTAAGGCTCATTAAAGGAACTAATCAATTCCATGCACCGCACTAGCACAGCAGATTACCACACAGCACAGCAATTAGCAGCCGCACTTTAACACATGGCATTTCCATGAATCAATATGGAGCCCGTGGAAAATGAGGGTTTTTTTGTTTTGTTTTTTTCCTCCCATTAAGAAAAATACTGATGCCTAAAACAACTTTTCAGATGTTTTCGAGTATGCTTTTTAGGAACGGGGAAAGCATTTTTTT
>NW_017732003.1:385171-407412 GCF_001890085.2 Hipposideros armiger | reverse complement strand
ACAAAAAACTTTTTAAAGAATCACAAAGAACTGTGCAAATGGGGAACCTATTATTTTAACTCCAACATTTATACCATGTTTAATATCAGCTAAAATCTATGACCAATGAATGAATGATTCTATGTGTGCTCTTTTGTCATTAATATTTCTTTTAAAATACACAATTTTCTAGCCCACCTAAATTAAAAAATTAATAATACTAGCTAGATACATGGTGGCTAAAAATGAATTCAAATGTATTTTGCCCAGTAACTCAGATGTAAACATCACTCAATCCTAAACTTGATGTCACTTGTACTGAAGGGCTTTAGTGGGAACTCTCAGTAAGGGACCCAATGTCATTGTTTGCCGGACAACGTATGTTCAGTTATTTTGTGCCATGGGGGCGAAATAGGCTTCTCTTCCTAAGAGCCATGCAGACGACAGCAACGCCTTACTTTTGCATGGTTCGTTCTCTTGCTGGCACAGGTGAGTTTCCGCTTGGCAAAAGGCATGCACAGGAGGGATAGATAGACGGGCTGCGGCAAGAAAACAAACGCGGGGTCTTTATGGGGCTGTGATGACGGGAGTCGTGAGCGCGCACGGAAGTTCCCTGCAGCGGGGCGGGCTGAGAAGGAAGGCCGCCTCCGTGCCTCCAGAATGCGGGTATCCTTTCAGTAGGGTCTGAAATGAGAGCGCTGTCGGCATGGAGTGGGAGAAGGGCCTCATTCTATTTTTAAAAAATACCCAACATTCATGTTTTTCATATTTTCCTAGCCTGTAATTACTCTTAATCAAAGTACAACAAATAGTAAACAGTAAAAATGAAATAAGTGTGGTGACAGTTTGCCAGTAACGAGGAGAAAATGTTCCATCTGTCTAGCCGCGAGTAAAATGGGTGTAATTACTGCTCATTTTTCTTGTAATTGCCGAGTTATTCGTTTAAAGCTTACACCCGACTGGTGAACAGTGAGTACCACCCATTCCCTAATTACAGCCCAGCTTTGCCGAGCTTGGAATCAGGGAATGTGAGCGCTGACAACCATCTGAATTCACCCTGATGGCTCGGGGAGGAACTGTGACTATTTCATTTGAATGTTGTGAACTCCGGGTTCCCTTGCCACCCAAGTATTAAACCACAGTGCTTGTAATGCTTGTTTGGATTACAATTTGTTTTTAGGCTACTAGTCTTGAATCCATTTCCAGTGTCCCACTCATGAGGTCGTTTTTGCTGGAAACGATGCAAGCCAATGAGCACCTTTGTGTCATATTCGTGGTATATTTAGTTTATAGCCAGGGCTCTAACAGTGGTTATGTCAGCATCTCGTTATCAAGGAAATGTCATTGGAAAGTTGAGGGACGCAGTGAGCAGTCAGCACCTGACAGTACAGATGACAGAGCAGGGCAAATGTAGACCCCTCCTGGGTCATTTCCATTTAGTACAAACCGACGATTAAAGCAGATATAGCTGCAGTTTATTTATTCTTATAATGCATTGTCTTACCTCCGAGGTTCACTTAAGAAAGGCTAAATTCGATTTTGTCCTCATCAGGAAAGCGAAGCCTGTGGGTGCCTCAGCCTGGGCCTCTTCTGGCAAGAGCAGGTAGTTCTGGGTTCATTCTATTTGCATCCTTTCCTTCGCTCTACACGGAACTAGAACTCCATTTTCTGACAAAGTGGGTGTTTGAGTGATGAAGGTGATCTGGATCCTATATTGACCCCTGGTTTCTGGGGCATTCTGAACGAAACCAGAATGGGCCACATGTCTCTGGCCTACACACACAGGACAGGAACATTTCCTTGAGGGGCGGGCCTCAGGCTATGGAGGATTTAGGGAATGAGGTGTTGTGAAAGGAAGTCACGAGAATCCCAGACTAACATACACAGATTGCAGTGGTGGAAATTAGGAAAATAAAAGAGGCATTTTTTTTTTTTTTTACCCCTAGCAAGTCAAGCCATTGGAGTTATAGAAGAGGGGACAATGAAAATAGAGCATATTGCGTTCACTTCATTCCTCTTATGTTAGAGGCACTACCCTGAAAAAAAGAACGATTATGGTAACATTTGGTGTGCAATATTGACTGGTATAAACCCCGCACTGAAAAAGGGGAGATGAGAGAAGGCCTTAGTGGTTGTTAGATAACCTAAAATCAAACCAAGGTCACTTTCATCTGTAGCTGCAGGAACAGCAAATTCCTCTCTCTCTCTCTCTCTCCCTTTCTCTATCTGCAGAAGAGAGAGAATATTTAACCTCTTGGTTGGGATAAGCTGGTGAAAATCATGGAAATGTATTTTTAAAATCTTCATTCTAACCCGGGGAACTGCAGCATTGCAGGCTCTTTTGAGCTCCGCATAAACGTCTTCGCTGCCCTGATCTCCAGCGCATTACGCATAATCCTCTGGCTGTGCTCACCAGCTGGGGAGCAGAGATAGGAAATGTCGGAGGTTTGCAGCTATAAAAATGGTGCCGATGCAACACCCAAAAGCAGAGAAATGAAATGGGTATTTGCATAATCTATCTAGAGTTACCCAGGTTTCGTTCAATCTTCTTATCATGTTTGAAAAATTCTATTAAGAGAATATTATAACAAAATGCATTTTCCTCTTCAGAGAATCCATTTTGCCTCTGTCTTTGGGTCCTTGAGGGCTTTTCATTTATTTTAATTTTTATATGAAGGGTCTTTTATTTATTTTACTTTGTTCCTACTTTTCTCTATTTGCGTCAACTGCATGTGTTTAGGTCAGTTCTCTTGATGTGGAAACTTAGTGCTGGGCTATCGTAAAATAATCATTTGAAAACATCCTAAATAAATAGAAATGTGGACACTGTGATGTCTTATCTCTTGGAATTGAAATAGAGAAACTAAAATTCACAGTGGCCATGGTAATTTTATCCATGTTAATTTCTCCTATTTACATATAAAAGGAATCATGGTGAAGTTTCTGTGTACTTGAAAGGATGGCTCCTGGGTTGTCTGCCACCTTCCCTGCCAATACACACGCGCGCACACACACATACTCTCAGACACACACACACTCTCAGACATACACACACTCAGACACACACACATACTCAAGTACTCAGACACATGCGTACACTCACACGCACACACTCACACACATGCACGTTCACACACACTCGCACCCACACAAACACACACACGCCCACACACACGTACTCTCAGACACTTACACACTCAGACACACATATACACACACTCACACACCACACGCTCACATTCACACACACACACACACACACACACACAGGCACACGCACGCCCGCACACAACTTCTAAAATAATAAACCTTTCCAGATTGTGTGCTGCTAAGACCTGCGGGCCGGCTGGCCCCCCTCACTGTCCCTTTTTCAATTAGACTATTTTCATTACCTCTGCTTTCTAAATCCTCCCTTTAGCTCCTCAGCAATTTGCAGCCTGGACCGTTCTACTGAAACCACTTTCTGGAAGGCCATCAAGGGCCATTTCATTTTGAACCCAGTTGTCTCATACTCTGGGCCCCACACGTGTCGGTGTGGCTGTCTGTCCTTCTGTCCTGAGTGCCGCCCTCCCCTGCTCCTGTCTCTTTCTCGCATGTGTGTTCTCTGTCCCCCGTTCTTGCCTGCCAATTCCTCTTCATTCTTCTGCCTCGGGTGCCCCCTCTCTCTCTCAGCCCCTTTTCCTTAACGTGTGACCTCTGTACAGGCTGTCCCCAAATGCTTTCATTCTTCCATCCCCCAGACATGTGCTAAGGCCCTAGGATGTGCGGGTGCCGTTCCAGGACTGGGGTGCAAGAGAGAATAAAACACACGGGCGTCCCTCTCTTTATGGAGCTTGCAGTTCAGTGGGGGAAGAAGATAGACAGCTATTAAAATAAACTTGTAAAATATAGGCGTTTGATGATAGGTGCTCTAGAGGAAAATTGATCAAGGAAGGTCGATGAGACGTTGAGGCTGTTAAGCTTTAAGTAGGATGTTGATGGAAGGCCTCTTGGAGAGGTGGACATTGGAGCAAAGACACCAGGGCAAAAAGACAGTATATTTGGAGGAAGAGTCTTTCAGGCAGACAGAAAGTGGAAAATTCGGGAACATTTCCATAGCAGAAGCCACATAGCGCCCTGTGGTGGTGGAGTGAAGACCCTGAGAATGAAAGTTCAAGCACCGTGGGAAGCCCCCCGGTGTGTGGAGAGGGACACTGGGGCCAGCCCTGCACACGCTGCAAAGGGCCAGCAGCACGGGCCTGGGCACACCCAGGAGAACGGCCATGGTCCAGTGGTCTTTGAATAGAGTTGCTTACATTTTCTTTGACTTTTTTTTTTATTAGTCTATATTCCTGGGCCAAGGAAAAGAAATGGCAAATATACCGTGTCCTTCCTTTGAGAGAAAATAAGCTTGCGTTTTCTGTATATGTTGACTCCAACTTACACACACCCGAACATCTTATACCAGTGAACACTCCCTCCCACGACTCACCTGGGCCCAGGTGGTTTTGCTCTGTTTTGCCAGCAGGTAGCTCTTACAACCCTAACCGATGTCCATGTGGGTCGTGATTTACCTCCAGCTTCTAGCTACTTCCCTTCTTCCTTCCCACATGGGTCGTTGCCCAAACAGAATCAGCCCGTGCGCGCGGTAAGGACATAGAGACACACACACAGGCTTCAAACTGATGTGTATTGACACAATATAATGAAGTGGCACATTTCTTTAACCTGCGATTTTCCAATAACTGTCTTAGATTTGAGCATATTTTATTTTACTGATTTATTCAGTGGCTATTTGCTAAGAATAGGAATTTCCAGGACGTACTGAGACTGAAGAGAGAGGGACGTGTTTGGAGCTACGGCTGTGGCCTCTGGGCTGTTGTGAGTGTGCGTGATGTTATATATCAAATTGTTGTGAGTGTGAGTGATGTTATATATCAAATTCCGCACACCCAGGAGGGATGCAGAGGCGGGTCTTGCTGTCTGGTGTTGCGGAGTCATCGCCGGCCTCCCAACAGGTACCATAGGGTACCTGTTCCTCCATGACTCTGTGCCAGATGCTACAGAAAAAAACCACTACTTGCTACCTCCAAAACCTACCTATCACATTCAGAGTCGGAATCCATTAAAGCAACCATTGTTCAGCATTTCTTTTTATTCTCTGATGATGATATATTAAATGGGTGACAACCAAAGACTGGGAAGATATCCATGAACGATTTAAAGGGGGTTTTGGAACCAAATCAGCATGGAACAATGAATGTCGGCAATGACCAGGAAATGGGCCATTAACTCCCCTCCAAGCTATTTTGCAAAATCTCTGGGAATAAATCTTGTTAGGACAAGTCCAAGGGAAAAGTGATGCGATGAAAGCCTTCAGCTGATGATCTGAGGGTCTGTACCCACAATCCTTCCAGTGTTGGCGGCGCCATGGTGTGCGCCCTGGAAGGGATGCCCACGCGGTCACATCCTGTCCTCAGTTCCAGAGCCACTGGGCCCATGTACTTCCGGTGCGATGGTGCGGCTCCTTGTTTCTCAAAATGCTGTAGCAAGTCAAGGCAATAAAGACCACAGGATTAGAAATAAGGAGCCAGTGAGAGTAGTGTGTGTTCCAGCCACGGGGTTGCAATGCTGTGACGTGACCGTGTTCTCCCAGTCAGCGCAGCGTGTTGTTTCATTTGGGACTCAAGGTTGGATAGACCTAGGACAGCTGTAATAGCCCGCGTTTGTGGAGCGTGACAGGCACTGTTCAGCGCTTTACGTTTCAGCTCTGTAATGTGTGCGTGTCTAAGACAACCCTAGTATACACGCGTGTATCTATAAACACCACTTTCATGTATGTGTGCATATACGTATGTCTTTTAATATATGTATATTTACAATAGACATGTTTTAGATGTATGTACATCTATAACCCAACATGTATATGTTTATACATGGACACACGTGTGCATTCATGCATAAGCCAGCCCTTTTGCGTGTGTGCATGGCCGCTGGGTGGGATGCTGACAGATGGGGCCTGCTCTGAGCGCTGGGAGGCTGGCTGGTCCCTGTGCTGCCCGTGGCTCCCATGCATGGGAGGGCACACAGCTCTCAGATGTGTGGACCATGCCCTTCTCGGGGTCCTTCGCTAAGTCTGCCCACTCTGGCTTTCTTCCCCTTGGGCCACCTCCCTGGAGGAGCCCCGGCACCCTCTGCTATCCGCCCTCTTCTCTCTCTCCTCTCTGCTCTTCCTTTGTTTTTTCTCCTCCTCCCTTCCATCTCTCTCTCCTCTGTCAACCGCCTTTTCATCTCATGAACTGCTTCCTCTACATTTTTATTTATGTATAGAATGCCCATATTAATATAACCAGGCATAAGCAAATCCTATCAGTAGGCTACAATAACTAGGCTCGTTTTAGGGGTGATTTTATTCGTTATTTCCACCCTCCCATGTCCGAAAGTCCTGTGAAGCGCAGGCACACTGCCATCAGCGCTGGTGTCAGCATGTCAGCAGTTCTGGAAGCTGGCACTGCTCCTCGGACACCCCACGCATGGCTGGGGAGCTACCCTTGCAAACTCAGACCTGTAAAGGGACACCCACTCCCACGGCGTGAATGTGTGCTTCCAGAGGCACGTCCTTAAAGGACCTCCCAGCACCCAGGCAGGCTGGGAGGTGTGGCCATTTGTCCCCGGTTCACAAGCAAGGCACCAAGGTGCAGAGAGTCTGAACTTGCCTGCGGTTGCAGGGATGGTGTCAGATCCAGGTCTCCAGCTGCAGACTTCTGTCCCCATCAAGCCTTTATTTTTCCTTTTGCACCATAATCCTACATCTTGTGTTAGGCTGTGGGGGGCTGGAGGGATGGGGGGGAACTCCTGAAGAATGAGGTTTCGACAGATGCTGAAAGAGTATATGTTCAAGCTGCATAAATTCCTAGTTAGGGACAGAGATAATGATGGGTGACTTATCTGGCGTTCCCAGCTCTGAAATTCTGTCACCCAGACACATTTGGCTTAACGTGGAAAACCACGTAAATTGTGCCCATGTGAACAGAGAGGTGATCTGTTTAAGTGACAGCTCCCAATGTCTTTTGTCCTGCCCACCAATCCCTCATTATGGGTCACGAGAGAGAGGACAAAGGAAGGAGCCACGCTGGGAAGGAATCCTGGAGTCGCCAGGGCGCTGAGTCAGCCAGAGGAAACCACTGACTCGCCCATGAGAGCAATCTGACCACCACGGCGAACCCAGAACCCCACTCGAAGCCATGCCCAGGAACGCTGACAAATTTTATTCTGAAGAAATAACAGAAGTGGTGGATGAGTGAGGCATGGGAATGATTCCCTGGAAGAGATCTGAATGCTGGTGAAGGGACTGTAAGCGAGGGGAGCAGCTCAGTGCCTGCCTTCATTCTGCAGGTGGGCTCATTGGCCAAGAGGAGTCGCCTAAGGACCGAGAGGACAAACGAGGTGGCTGGGAGCTCAGCGTGCGAGCTGACCTGTAGGCAGATGGAGGAGAGGGCAAGAGCCTTCTGAGTCACGTGGAGAGGGCGTGGGCTGGTATAAAGACGTGTGCCTATGAAATTATTCCGAGGGACTCGGCTAACGTGTGTAGGCCCAGGTGGCTCAATGCTGGCACACAAAATTTCTGAATAATAGCACATGGTATATTTAGTGGCCATAGAGCAAAAGGGCATGGCAGGAAAGTTATGTGACCTAATTTTGGAAAGGTGATAGTACTTTTACTCTCTAATTTTACAACAAAGATGCCCCAACTCTCAGGGTGTTTGTTTCGTTAGATGCTCAGCCCGGGTTCTCTGTGGGGCTTTCTCTCCATGGCCAGCTCCTAAAGCTCATTTTTCTTATCTGACTTTCCAGGTGTCCTATCTCCCAGGGCCCATTCGCCCTGATCCTCATCTTTCTCCCACAGATGGTCAAAGACCAAGGACTGTGTCCCCCACATTTCTCAACTGACTGTCCTCTAGGAGCCCTAGTTAAAAGTTAAATTATTGTAACTATTATCTGTCCACTTTTGGATAACACTCTGTCATATCATAGGCCAAAATAAGTCACATGGCCAGGCCTGACGTCAGTAGACTCTGGGTGTGTAATTTTCCCCAAAAGAGCCTGACTGGGTATCATTTAGCTGGATATGCAGTCTGTACACAAAAGATACACAATTACATATTGTCATAAGACTCAATCCTGCTAAAGAAGCAAATTGTGTTAATTGTATTTTGATTGAATTTTGACTTCCCCAGAATCAAAGATCTTAAGGCAATTGATAAGGATCATCTCGTCCAATTCCGGGAATGTTGGACCCACGGTTCCCAACCTCTGGGCCTTTGTGTGACGGTAGGGACTGAGTTATTTCAAAGAGCGAGCAGTGCCATGTATATCCTAGTACTTCCCACAGACTAAGTACCATAACACACACCCACACACAAAGATAGATAGATGATAGATAGATAGATGATAGATAGATAGATAGATAGATAGATAGATAGATAACTAAGTACTTATCATATGGCAGGAACTGTTCTTAAGTATTTTAACACGTTTACTCAAGATGTAGCAAGCTTTTTCTGTAAAGGGACAGAAATATACCAGGCTTTGTGAGCCATGAAATCTAAGCACTGCTTAACTCTGCCATCCTTGTGCAAAGGCAGCCGTAGACAACACCTAAACAAATGAGCATGGCTGCGTTCTAATGCAGATTTGTTTGTGAAAATAGGCAGTGGGCTGGTTTGACTCAGGGGCTGTAGTTCGTGGAGCCCTGTATTTTTCCTTATGACAAGCCTGTTTGTACCCTCGTTTTATAAAGAAGCTGAGGCGCTGAGAAATGTAGTAACTTCTAGGAGGTCCCCAGCTGGTAAGTGCAGGAACCAGGCTTTGAACAAGTCAGCCTGGCTTCAGGGTCCGGGGGATGATATTCTCATGGATTCAGAAAGGCTAACGAAAAAGAGGGAGTTGATCCCCAGATATGTAATAGTTTGGTTATTTTATAAATGATCTCTTTTTTTTTTTTAAAGATTTTATTGGGGAATCGGGGAAGGGGAACAGACAAGTAGCCATCCTTTTGTTCTTCAGTCTAGTTGTGGAGGATGTCACTTTACTGGCCCATGTTGGTATTATCATTGCACTCTTCCCAGGTGAGGCAGATTGGTTGCCGGCCACTGGATGGATGCTCACGGCAGCTCTTGGCAGCTCACGCCCTCTGCCAGCCACTCACGGTAGCTCACGGCAGCCCATTGCAACAGGGGCTGCAGCCTACACTGTCGCCAGCGACTCACAGCAGCCCAGCTCCAGGTCGAGCTGTTGTTCACCATCTTACCTGTAGAGGGCGCAGCGTCACTGGCCCTCATGTGGGATCCAAACCAGGGCCCTGCTGCTCAGAGTTAGTGTCCCAAGCCAACTCTTAACCAACGCGCCACTCGGCTGGCCCATGAATGATCTCATTTGTCACCTAAACAAAGACACAAATTATTTCAGCTTCCGGCATGCTGGCGTTGTGTGCTTTGTTTAACCACACTACATACAGAACTGGATAATATATAAAGTGGTAAAAACGTACCACCTGGGTGATTTCTGGCACTCACTTACATACAACTTGGGGGACTTTAGGGTTCTTTTCTACCAGCAGGGTAGAATAAAAGGCCAACACACAGTCCTCCTTTGTGAGTGTCTTTACTTCATCCTCCATCATGACAAGGCTCCGTGTCACACATCACTTCTGGTATATGGCAATTTCTGTCAAATAAAAACATTATGGTGTGTCCTCATCCACTTTATTCACTAGATCTGGCACCGTGTGACTTCTGGTTCTTCCCCAAAGTCAACATGACCTTCAAAGGTAAACGTTTTGAGTTGATTCAGGACATTGAGGCAGCCATGACAGCGCAACTAAAGACACTCACAAAAGGACTTCCCGAATTGCTTCAGAAAGTGGCAAAAACCATGGGATAAGTGTGTTTGAAGCGAGGAGGGTATTCTGAGGGGGATGAATGGCAATGCGTTTTTTACTGTAATAATTTTTTTTTAAATTTAAACATTCACCATATTTTGTTATCCCACCTTGCCGAATGAGGCAGAGCCCTTGTGGAAGGGAGTGAAAACAGACCACTTAAATTTAGAAGGCCTGAATCCAAATGACGGTCAGTCAGTTTCACAGTGGGACCATGCCCACATCACTGTGCTTCTCTAAATTTGAGTTTTCTTCTCTGAAAATTGGAGATGAGCTATCCACTTACAGGCATGCTGTGAGTAGTAGAGGAGCCTGAGCAATTACAAGTGTTGGGTGAGTTGTAACACCCCACAGACGTGAGGAATCATTGCCACTGCGGCTGTCCCCAGGGTAGGGTTTTGCTTCTGCTGTATTTCTGGGTGACTGAAGTGTGGCTGATTGCATAGAGAGAAAGAAGGCTCTAAACATATACTAACTGCAATTACAGTCCCTTAATTGTAAGTTGCTCATTCTTGTTAAAGGAAAACAACCAGCTCCTTAAATCTCAAGTGATTTTCTAGAAGACTCAGAATTGTTCAGGCTCGCTACAACATTTTTATTCAAGTGATGGCAGAAGCGGTCCTCTTTGCTCCTGTGGTCCCCTTGTGTGGACAACTTCCTCTGCCTTTTCTGCTTCTTGTAATACTACATAATGCTTAAGACTTGGCTTGCTCAGTTGTCATAATAATCTCCCAGGCTACACTCGTGAGTGATTCTTCTGTCTTCCCTAGTTCTTTGTTCTTACCTCTGCTTACCAGAGGTTATTGGAGTTCATCTGTTTGTTCATTCATTTAACAAATGTGTAGTTGTCTACTATGAGTCGGGCACTCGACTAGCTGCCAGGAAAGCGAAGGTAATCAAATATGAAATAGACAAGGCCCTTGTCCTCATTTCGTACAACTTTCTCTTCTCAGTTAGAATTGGAACGATTTGGGAGCAACAGGAGGCCTTCCTCTCCTCCTACTCACTGAGGATCTGGAAACCAGATGTCCAGTTTTACTTGTTTTTCTGATGTATGGAGAAACGATCTAAGAACTTGAGGTATTTCCTTATAACATTGGCTCTGTACTACCTGTTCTGACCTCATTGAGAAGGTGTATTTCCCCTAGCCTCAAAATTCTTCATCATTCTAGCAACGTATATTTATTTAGCATCTACTATGTAATAGGCATTCTGGGGATACAGTAGCAAATTCTATAGCCATGAACTCCTGTCTTTGAGAAGCTTACAGTCTAGTGAAGAAGATAGGAAAAAATAACAACAATAATAAATTGAGGGCTGGCTGAGTGGCTCCATTGGTTAAGAGCTCTCTCAAGAATTTGAGCTCTGAGCAACAGTGGTTCGATGCCTGGCCCGAGCTGAGCTGCAGCTGAGCTGCCAACAGGTGGCAGGATGGCTCAGCTGAAAAAAAAATTAATAAATTGAAACATATAATAAAGTGAAATAATTACAGGTTGCTATAAGTGTTCTGAAGGAAACAAGCAAAGGAGAGAGATAGAGTGATGGGACAGGGTGGGAAAGCACCTATCTTAAATTAGGAAAGCATGGAAGTTGCTCTGTATCCTGAGGAATGAGAAAAAAACAGCTACAAAGAGATAAGAAGGTGACAACAAGGAGGCATGCAAGAAGACAAGGTGGCTGGAACTGAGTGAGGGTAGAAAGGAGACAAAGTCACAGAGAGGAGTGGTACAGATGACCCAGAGTCTGGGGGGCAATGGGAGAGTTTTGATTTCGTTGTAAGTTCAATGAGAAGTCAGGAAAGGACTTTAACCAGGAGTGTGAAATGATCTGATATTGGGTTAAGGAGGTCACTGTCACTAATAAAGATAAGGAGGAATCAATTATATAGGAGGAAATGGATGCAGAGACCAGCTAGGCGGCTATTTCAAGATGGCCACCTAAGAGGTGATGGTTACATGAACTGGAAGTAGAAGTAAGTGCATGGATCTGAGATGCATTTTGGAGTTAGAAGGAACAGGACCTGCAGAAGGATGTGCTGAGTTGGGATGGGAGGGAGCAAGAAGGGTGGTGAAATCAAGCGTGATTTCTGGGTTGAGGAGTTGGGTGAATGGTGGTTCCATTTCCTGAGAGGAGGGGATATGAGGAAGGTTTACAGGGAAAATGGAGACTGCTTTTAAATAGGTTGAGTTTTAAATATAATAGACACGTGGAAGAGTCAGGTGGGAAGGTGGATATATGGCTTTCATCTGGCTACATAAATCCGTGAATCATAAGTCATATCATTGCACCTAAGATCAGCAGTTGAAGGAGATACTCAAGGAGGGAAGAAAGGGGGCCCAGGGTGAATTCCTGAAGGACACAGACATTTAGAGATCAGGCTAAGAAGGAGGCGATATCAATGGAGCACCCAAAGGGTTAGGAGGAACCCCAGGCATGTGGGGTGTCATGGACATCGAGCATAGAATGGTAGGGAGACGTCACCGTGTCAGATGCTGGTGGGTCAAGATGAGATTCATGAAGTATTCAGTGGGTTTGGCGCCATCAGAACCATCAGAGATCTGGACAAGGCTGACCTCTGTAGAATGACAGGGCGGAAGTCATATTGAAGAAGTTGAACACGAATGACTGGTGAGGATGTAAAGATGAATATGTGATCTACTCCTTTGAAAGCTGTGACTGTGTGAGAAGCAGAAAATGGGACAGCAGAGAAGGAGAATGTCTAGTAAAGGGATTTGGTTTTATTGTTATTTGCTTAGGTGTTTCTTTTTAATAAAGATAAGATATAGCAAACTTGTTTGCATGATGAGCACAATGATCCAATAGAGAAGAAGCTATTGAGGAGCAGGTATGAAAGATGGGGGACAAAACAGAAGGAATGAGGTCCTCATGAAAGCCACAGGGTTAGGGGCTCTGGGGCTCCGGCAGGGGGCTATGCTTTGAGTGGGTGACTGGGGATGGGTGCAGAGTTGAGGGAGATTGTAACTGATGAAGTTTAAGATGAGGTCTCTGCTCAGAAAAAGGGTGGAGAGGGCATTGTAAGAATTTTTGGTGAGAAGGCAAAGCCAGAAACGTAACATCATGTCTCAGGGAGATAGGAAGAAGCCTGCCAGACCCAGGCTTGCACGCCTCTGTTGAGTGACTGACCCACGAGAGGCGGGCTCCTGGAGAGCTGGTTGCTAACTGTACTGCACATTACAGTGCATCTTTATATTTTTTATCTTATTCCCCAAGATCTCTTATTTTCTTTTAGAGAAAGTGGACTAAGTTAGTCTCCATGTTTATCACTATGGTTTTTCACTCCGATGTTATTTCCTTTAGAGTTTTGTATCTATTAACTTTCATAAACGTCTCTCATTTATGCAGATCACTCATTCCTCTTTCAGAAATTGTGTAACTGTCCATTTTGTCAAATTGGGATACCTAAAAAAGAGATTTAAACATTTACTTAACTTCAAGATGTATATATTATTTATCACTTTTATAATAAGAATACCTTTGTATAATATGTCAAAACAGCAACAACTAACATAAAAACTCAGATTATAAAAGCTCATTAATTTATATAATCATTGTTTTCTTTATGTTGCTTATGAAATGAGTGGCATAAATAAACTGTTTGGAAAAATATTCAATTAATTGCACCTTCTCATCTTTTTTCAAAATGTATTTGAGATATTTCATAATTTTTATTTGTCTGGGAGGTTAGGGTGTGTGTGTGTGTGTGTGTGTGTGTGTGTGTGTGTGTGTGTGTGCGCGCACGCGCATACGCACGCATGCGCACACAAAGATTTTTTTCTTTCCTAATATGACATTTACTTGGAATACATAACTCTCTGTTAGAGTCAATAAGAGTCAATGGAGGTAAACTTTAGCCACCAAGAAAACAAACTCGAAGCTTCTTCAGATGCCCTGGCCCTTCAGCCTGACTTTCATACACAACTACCAGCCCTTCTGGTAGGTCAACACTTGAGAACACAGAAAGTGCTGGTATTGGCTGTCTTCTCCCTCTCGGCTTCCTTCTTTTCTTGGGAAGAGTGGTCTGCATTCCGGAGACGCTGCTTCTGAGCATCTGTAGTGTGGCCATGCTCGTCAGGCACCTGTGACCCTGGAGAGGAGGCTCCTCTATTTGCCTACTTCACGATGTCATGCTCTGCCTTCCTCTAAGCTCCTGGGGGGAGGGGAAATGAAAAACACCTTGTCTGTTTTCAACCTGGCTGCCTTACGCCAATGCTGGGCACATAGTCTGGATAGATATCTAGATAGATAAGACAGGACAGAAGCAGAGTTTATATCTTTGAGCCTTTTTCATCCATTTCCTACTTGTATTATAGGAGCTAATGGAAAGCCAGTTCTGTTTTATTCTGTTTTAGCACAGTGATACAGGCAAGGGCGGTTCTCCACGTTAGTGAAATGGAAAATGAGGTGTTGGCGAGGTTGGGCTGCGAAGCAGGATGCGGACAGAGAGCTGATGAGTGCCGCGTTTCTTTAGGATGTTCCCGTTGCTGTGTGAGGCAGGCATTCCTGCAAAGATAACTGGGAGTGGCTGTGTATGGTGAGAGCACAGCCCCCAAATCACCCTCAAGCCTGGCTCCTCACAAATACTCACAAACAAACCTTCTGAGTAAAAGCCTTGTGCCTCAGAAATTCTGAAAGTCCATGCCTGGGACTGGCAGATGAGTGGTGACGTCATTATGAAGTCAGATGTAAGTAAGCGCTAGGTGGCATACAGCTTCCATTGTCTTACTACACCTGACAAGGGAAAACCAAACCAAACCAAACCCCCACTGTCCCAGGCAAGTGCTTGCTCTTGACCACATCTTTACCTATGAAAGTTTATCCTGGGGCAGGAAGACGATGGAAAATGATCACAAATCTCACCCTTTCACTCTCTAGTTGCTTTCAAGAGGCCTCTGTTTTCGAAGTTAAGCCCTCGGCACCCTTGTTTGTAGGGCCTCGCACAGGCTCTGTATTTATTTAGTCTCTTGTCTGAAAAGAAGCTTTCCTCTTGCCTTAGAAGAAGCTCATTACAGATGAACTTCACCTTCCTTTTGCAAAGGATGTTTCCTTGAGATGAAGATGTGATGACTGTTAGATCAGTGGCATGTAGCTGCCAGCCTGTCCCTGTGATCCAGTTAGGGCTACGTTTATGAAAAAGCCGCCTTATTGATTTTTTAGCTGCTTTTTTTTTTGCTTTGTTTGGATCATTTGTATATATGCACATCACAATTTTTGCCACATCAAAATGCTTAGTAAGTTCACTCCACTCAGAAACTAGCACACGAAACAAAGAGACTTTTTTCTATAGAGATTTCTGCCACTTAACCTCCGGGATGTTCCCTCCGCATATCTTCAAAACATTTGCCGTCGTCGCCAGTGAAAGACCCAGCCCAGATCTCCCCCTCAGAAAATGGTGCCCTGTGGAAAAGGGGAAATCAGATAGAGCGAGCACACACATCTGATGTCAGTTCTGAGGGACAGGAGTCATTTTCCTTCAATTAATTATTTCATTGGTTACATTTGTGGGTGGCACCAGCTCCCAGGAAAGCGTGGACACTATTTGATATATGTGAGGGTAGCTCTTAATTTAATAATAAATTGAAATTTACTTATGTAGCTAATGTGATTCTTCTTTATTTGATTCGTTATATTACAAGGAGTTAGCACATTATAAGCCTTAATGTTGGTTTTGTGCATCCAAACCAGTGTTAAGTGCCTTTAATTCTCACCAGATATTTCCGGAGGGTGGACTCTGAACCAGCTCAGTCTAAAGCTCGGCCAGAAAGACGGAGCAGGGTTTGGTCTAGTTCGGTCCTTAAGCCTTTTGGGTTCAGGGGCCTGGCTGAGTGTGGGTGGCACCAGGCACCTGTCAGGTCCAACCTGGAAACTGGGCCCCTTAGTGTTAGGGTTCCTTGGGTGGTGCTCACACACACACCTTCCTTTTAAGACACCTCATGCATGCAGATATAAAAGTGAATGTGTGTAGAAGATTTTATGTAACTTATTCAAAGAGAGAGAGCTGGCTAGATGTTATAAGCAGTTCACAATAGAACTGAAACAAACATGTTTTCATCAGGAATATTGAAATAAATATGCAAATGGGGGCAGAACTGGTTTTTCTAAGGGGATGGGGTAGGGGTGCAGATGGGGAGGGAAGTCAATTAAACCTCCACCAGATAGGGTAGCATTTGTGTGTCTATCAGTTATGTATAAGCTACAGAATTGTATTAATAAATAGTTCAAAGATAATGAAACCTGAGAATCAGATAATCTCTGCACATTTCATAGTTTTCCACTGAAACACACCTTTTTTTCCCCTACACCTTTGCCAGCGTGGCTTATATTCAAATCCTTTTTTATTTCGTTTAAAATTAGAAAAGCACCCTGACTTAGCAGACCAGGTGAAGGAAGAATGTGATTTTGGGTGGGTCCCAATAGTGTCTGTGGGCATATAAACAAAATTTAGCCTAACGTAAGCAACCCATCAATTGAGTATTTAAAAGTATTTTTGTCCTTTTTAGAGATTTTTTTCATTGTGGTGGTAATGGATGTCAACAGTTACTTTCCTCGTTCCTTAATCTTATCTCATATATTCTCTATTTTTGCAGCTGATCAATGACTTCATTCAGTGCCAGTCCTCACTCCCACCCTGACCCCCCTCTGTGCATCAGACTCTCTGTAAAAGCAATTCTTTTTTCTTTCTTTCTTTCTTTCTTTTTTTTTAGCTGAGCCATCCTGCCACCTGTTGGCAGCTCAGCGGCAGCTCAGCTCGGGCCAGGAATCGAACCGGTGACCCTGTTGCTCAGAGCTCACACTCTTGAGCGAGCTTTTAACCAACTGAGCCACTCGGCCGACCCCATAAAAGCAATTCTTAGTTGCTCAGCTGGCTTAGGCATCTGGGGCCATCTCTGTGCACTGCCTCCAAATAAATTTGCCAGATACGCTTGATGCAAAATTGAGATAGAGATGAATGGATACTCACTAGGGGAAGAATGGCAAAAGCTGGGTGCAGGTTGGAACCATGTGCCCCAAGCCCCCAAATGACTTCTTTCAGCAAATGCCACCTCCTCCCCATCAGTGTAAAGAAACCAGAGGGTGCTGGGGACAGCCGTGGGCCTGACTCCTGCTGGCCTGGGACCCAGTGTTCACTGTCCTGTAACTCAGAACTTCTGGCCGCGTGAATCATAAGCCTCTTCCAGTTACATCATAGGGAAATTACACGTTCCTCAGAGGTCCATTTTCTTGCTGTTTCCCTCAGTCTCACAATGAAACCTCACCCCATGAGGTAGTTCGTGGACCTGACACCCGGAACGGGTTTTGTGAAAGGTTCCTTGTGAGTCCTGTCCGAAGCCCCAAAGACAGATGCTGGAGAGAAAGTCCCGAAGAATGTCTGGCGTGAGGAGAGCACCCCACGTCGCTACTTGTGAGCTCATCTCAAAGTCCCTGGTGCCATTATTGCAGACAGGCTAGTTTTATTTTTATAAAGGTATAATTGATATATAATAAAATTCACTCTTTTTAATGTATAGGTTTGCAAGCTTTGACAAATGCGTCGACTCACATAACCATGGCCACAGTCAGATACGGGCGGGGGCCATGTGCATTGTTTTCAGTTATGGGAGATTATGAACACAGCCATTATAAACATTTATGTTCAGGTTTTTATGTGAGTGTATTTTTATTTCACTTTGATAAATACCTAAGAGTAGCATTTCTGAGTTGTATGGTAAGTGAATGTTTAACTTTATGAAAAACCCTCAAATTGTTTTACAAAATGTCTAGTTCGTCTTTCATTCCCAGCAGCAATGTGTGAGCACCCCTGTGGTTCCATGTCCTCACCCGGATTCTCACCAGCACTTGGTGTCATCAGATTTCCTCCCCTTCTCCTTCTTGGCCATCCTAATAGGTAGCATAGTGTTGGCTCACGTGAATTGAATTACATTTCCTTCATGACTAATATGTTGGGTTTTTTCCCCCCCATGTGCTTGTTTGCTGTTTGTATATTCTCTTTGTTGAAGTATCTTTTCAAGTCTTTTGACTGGGCTTTTTACAACAGCTATTCAATTCAAGTTTTATCTTTGACAAAAGGAGAGTGCATTAAATCGAGAAACAATGGACTGGCATGTTTACAGTGCCTGCGGATGTGATAGGCAAACAAGCTCAGGGCAGGTTATTTCCAGGATCCTTTAGGAGTAGATATTAAGTGAAGTGATCCACAGAAGGCTCCACTAAGGATAAGCTATGCCCCAAAGGCCTGATTTCCTATCTTTTTGATGAATTAATTAAATTATGTATTAGAATAATTTAATAAATATAATATTCTATTTCAACCATGACCACATTGTGCTTTGCCTTGATTGTACGTATGCACGTGTGTGTGTGTGTGTGTGTGTGTGTGTGTGTGTGTGTGTGTATGATTTCAAATCATTATCTTTACCATTTCCATGAGAAAGTGAGCTTTTTGAAAACTTTGGAAACTATAGACGAGTCAATGAGGAGGATGTAATTCATCCTCCAGTGGCTTTTAACAATGTGTATTTAAAATACTTCCCCCACCCCTTTTAATGGATTAGACCCAGTTAACTTGCAAAGATGTTGCCTATATCATATTTACAGCTTTGTCAATGTGTAGCTCTGTTCCTAAGAATGGCCTTAAACTTCTGTCTGTATGTCACCACATATCCCAGGTGGCTTATTAGGTCTGCCTTGCGATGGTTGAGGTCACCCGTTTTTGGAGGTATGTAATAAATACATGTATAGCTCATGTCTATAAGGCAGTATTACCACTGAAGCAGTATTACCACTGAAGCAGTGGAACAGCCCACTATGAAGTGCTGAGGATTTGCTGGGGTGTGCTTGGCTATATTGTCTGACTTTCTCAGCCACCACGTCTTCTCTCTCTTTCAATGTGATTGAAAGTAATGATGATGAAACTGCTCTTAAAATACTTCTTTTTCAGATTATAAAAGTGATGCAGAATTATTATTAAAAACATAACCGTTCAGGAAGATGTAAAGCTGATCATAAAAATAATTTATATTTCCATTATTCAGAGAAAATTGCTAACATTTTGGTGTATAATATTATCTTCTACTTATACACACACATACACATATTATGCATATATACGTGGGAATATGTGTGTGAGTGTGTATACATGAGTATGTAGATGTATATTTGTGCACCTATAAACATATGTATGTGTCTATATGTATGTGTGTCTCTCTCTCTCTCTCTCTCTCTCTCTCTCTCTCTCTCTCTATATATATATATATATATATATATATATATATGTATATATCTAGGAATATGCATACATGTAGTTGTACTTTATATGTAATTTATATCATTTGATCCTATTGATGTCCTTCTGTACCAAGCATTTTATTTGTTTCATTGACACTGTATCAACTTGATATATTATTTTGCATTGTTGCAGAAAGTTAAATGGCCTCATTAAACTTCATCCCACGGTTGCACCATAGTTAGTACTTCCATTATTAGATATACAGCTGTCTCCATTCTTTATTGTCACCGTCATGGTGTGATGAAAACCTTTAAGCAAATCTAGGTGCACGTATGATTTTCCTCAGGACTATATGTACTGTTATTGAAGGAATTTCTGCGTTAGAGAGCATGCCCATTTTTCAAACAATGGAGACTGATGGCCAGTTTTCCTCCATAAAAGCTGTTCCACTTTTCACACTGAAGGCCCATTCTCACAAACTTACCCATGTTAGTGATTATAATTTTTAAAAATATCTGAACAGTTTGGTGTTTATAAATGGCTGTTCATCATAATTACAGTGCAAAATAACTGATTAGTGAGGAATAGCCAGGAAACCTTTGAAAGAAACCTCTCTGGCTTCTTTGCTTACCAGATGTCAGCCTGTTAAATTTACCCAATAATATGAAGAGGTAAACAAAACAAAACAATACAGTGCCTTGACCCTAAATAAGCTCTTAGGATGGTCTGCAACCTGGACCTCCCAGGCCAGCGAGCCCAGGTGTCAGTTTCTCCCGCATGCAGCCAGGGGCCCGTGGGTGGCACTGAGCAGGCCAGGCGCATGTGCAATGCTGGTGGGCGTGTCTACACAGCCGGCTCTTGGGGCTGGAGTCGGGTTTTGGTGGATGGGCCCCTCTCTGAATCTTTATGGGTGGGCTTCGCCCCTCTGGTGGACCTGGTTCTGAGGACTCAGAGAGACTTTTTCTTCATGTGCAGAAGTAATTTGTTCCCTAAATTCTGATTATGTCACACTTACTCCTTTCCTAATTATCCCTTATTTGTTCAATATAAGATAATGAATTCTGACAAACAATCAGCGAATGCACACCAAGTGATGTGCTTCATTTTAATTGGCTTGCCATTTTTTTCCTTCTCTGCTAAATTACAGCCCATCAGCCCGAGGTTCCCTGTGGTGAGTAGCTAATAATGTGGCCAGGTGCAGCCCATTTTACTTCCTAAATAAGAAATAATAGCAGCGGATCCCCCTAATGGGAAGTGGAAATGTGGGCCGTGATGTCTGTTCTCAGTGGCACTGCGTGCTCGGGCAAGCTTTCCATCCTGAACTCTATTCTGACAATTTTCCTCTAAAAATGTGATTGCAATTAATTTGCATTGCACTGATGAATTAAAATCCGTGGTCTTTGTCGGTGCACAGAATGCTTTCGTCGAGACTTCCGTGCAATCTCTTGTTTATTTTAGCCTTAGATTTCACGATAAACAAGCTTCTTGAAGAATTAAGAACGTAAAGCCACTATAGATACAAATGAAAATACCACTGTTAAATGACCCAATCGAACAAAATTCCGCTCCGTTCATTTTCTGAAATGGTGCTAGGAGATGACGTCGTGTCGTTGTACCAACCCTGAGCACACCTACCCAAGGTAATGTGTCATTGGGAAGTCTCCTCTTATCACTTCACCATTAGTAACACTCATTTCTACTTCGAAATATTTTAGTGGTTTTTAATTAGCTACAATGAGGTGAAGGTAACTGTTTGAAACGCCTTTCTAGATTATTATTAAGCTACCAAGCATAGATGCACACTTTTTAATAAACACAAACATCCTCTATCTGAGGGTGCCGTGACAAGCATTTTTACCATCACGTATTGACATCTATGACAACATCTGTGCTATTTTCATAACCAGATGGCCACAGACACTCTTAAGCCCCCTGAAAAGATATAGGAAAGGTAGCAAAGGAAGGGGATTAAAGATCCCTATCTTAGTTCCCCAACGTGGTAAGAAAAATTATGGAGGAGAAAGCAATAATGCAGACAATAGGAGGTGTGGCTGAAATTCCGTGCTCACCAAGAGGGATGGCGGGGGTTTTCGCTTCACTGCCTCACCATATTTTAACTCCAGCCAGTTCCCTCCTTATCCACTGCCATGTTCTGGCTCAGCTACTATTTTCCACATATGCCCTTGTTCCCTTGTCCTTCTCCACACTGCAGCCAATGGGATCATCAAAAACCATCCAGACATCCATTGCTGTGTAATGAACATTCCAAAAACTTGGTGGCTTAAAATAACTACCATTTACTCTCGTTGTGATCATGAAATTTGGGCAGCAGAACAACTCACCTGTAGTCTGAGATGTGTGGACCTCAGCTGGGATGGCATGAGTGGCCAGTAAGACGGCAATCTGGTCCCTCCTTGGTGAAGGCTGGTTTGTGGACTTGTAGAGATGTCCCCTTCATGGGCTGACCTCTCTGTCCCCAGCTCATTGCTTTGTGTCCTTTCCACGTGTTATCTCTAGCGTGGCACTCTTATAGTCATTAGACGTCTCACATGGTGGTTCAGGGGCTTAAGGGACAATGTTTCCAAAGACCAGAGTGAAGTTGCAAGGCTTTTGTGACGTGGCCTCGGAAGTCCCAGAACCTTACATCCACCATATTCTCTTGGTCCAGCAGGTCACAAAGGCATCCTGG
Source organism: Hipposideros armiger (assembly GCF_001890085.2). Classification (NCBI taxonomy): domain Eukaryota; kingdom Metazoa; phylum Chordata; class Mammalia; order Chiroptera; family Hipposideridae; genus Hipposideros; species Hipposideros armiger. Next base: position 385,581 of record NW_017732003.1, on the reverse strand, counting down.
ATTAAAAAAAGAGAGGGGTTAAAGTCCAACTCTCATTTCAGTAAGTGGTATAGCAATGAATTTGTGCTGTCTTTAATTTCTCAAACAACACATTGGATCATGTGACACTGGAGCTTCAAACCCTCCAAGGCTTCCCACTGCTTTTCAGGTAAAATCTAACCTTGACCTAAAGCACCCTGCATGTTCCTGTTGACTAGGCTCTTCTCAAGGGGGCTCTCTGTGTTTTAACATCCAACCTCCCTTCATTTCCTTTAACTACAATGGCTTTCCCCACATTACGTTCATCTCTTTGTGTATTGTCTAGCCGGCAGGGGTCAGCAACTGCAGCTCATGAGCCACATGTGGCTCTTTGGGTACGTACATGTGACTCTGAAGTAAAATTGAAAATGAAAATAAAATTATCATTGTTT
>NW_017732003.1:370956-382516 GCF_001890085.2 Hipposideros armiger | reverse complement strand
ACTCTTATAACCAAAAGTGCTACATCATTTAAGAAAACTGAAAATTTCACTTCTTAATATGTGAAGTTATTAAATTTGCCAACAAATAAATCAGTAATTTCCAAATTAAGTTCCACTGAACACTTCTCTGGGTGTATTTGGAATTTGCGCATTTGAATACTGGCTTTGATGGGCAATAGATCTGAAAACTGTTAGGTTGTTGGAAAAGTCATGACGCATTTTTGCAATGAAAAACAGAAAAAAATACGTCATGACTTTTCTGACAACCCAATGCTTCAGAGCTGAGATCTATTGTAGAGAGGGCAATGCATACAAGCAGAGTAAACGTGCTGAGAGATTTTATAGTAAAAATGCTCGTTTAACGTTATCTAACCCACATTTCCAAAATCTATTTGGGCACAAAACAATTTATTTTGAGCCACATGTCTTATTTTCCTTAGAACACCAGCTTAGGAAGTGCTGAAATATACACTGATGCCTGGTGTGTGATGCGATGATTTTTTTTTTTTGCTACTCTGCTAACATGATCTGGCCATTTCTCCCTAATTTCATTGAATGCATTTCATTGTAGAATACTTTGTGGTGCTTTCCAGCTTAAAATATATTTTTGAACTGTCAGTCTTTATACCTAACTCTATTAAAATATACTTCTATGGCATCCCAAGATTCTAGCAATGAAATATAATGTGATATCACTGGGATTTTAGGACATTTTTTTTCCCTGCCGTCAATAGGATAATCTTTTGGTCAGGTTTATTATGACTGTAGGTATTTCAAAATCAGTTCCTTCCTACCATTTGTGGTGCCGTTTTGTTTTACACTTCTCTCCTTGGGCACTTGGAATCAAAGGATGGTGAATGAGGGCAACAAAGAAGCCTGGCCCTCCTACAATTCCCTAATTGAAGGCTCTGCTCTGGTCACTGTCCCTTCACTGTCAGCTTCCATAAGGTCGCCTTGGCACCGCCTTTGCACCTCCTTCCTGCTCCATCGGGGACGGCGCACGTGGAGGCTGACCTGGCCGGTGAGACTAGTCTGACCATTCGCCTGTTTTCATTTTGCTCCTCAAAGATTTTATATTTCTTTCTGTCAAGCTGAAATCCCTGGAAAGATGAACATTTCCTAGACCAATTCAGAATTCCACAGGCCTTGTGGTACAGGGAAGTCGGATCTGAGCAAGTTGAAACATTTGTTGAGTAAGACGTTCTTTGCAGACTTCCTCTAACTGATTGGAACCATTTATCTTGCTGTGATTTCACAGCACCAACATAATTGTGATTGTTTTATTAGTACTTTGCTGATTAAGTGAAATATAATTGTGCTCTTTGAAACAAAAAGAAGAAAGTACAAAGTTGGTTGATTTAAAAAAGCTGCCTGGGAATGCAAGTGTGGGGTTATTGACATTATTAGTGGGAAAAACTGACATAATGGCCAGACTAAATACAGAACAGAAAGACTTTAAGTCCATGGAGGCTGAAAGGTGCCTTTGATGGGATGTGGGAGTGGACCTGGAGAAGTGGTCCACTTGGCAGCTATACCCCTCAGCCATCTCAGGGCTGTGTGACCTTGGGCAAATTCTTAAACCTAGGGTCCCCTTTGGTAAAACTTGGGTTGTCCTAGATGAGAGGCCAAATTCAGCAAAGAGCCATGTTTCGCCAGCTGGGATATTCAGTCGACATGGTGTTGTTCTGTATAATGTTTAATTTTATTTTGCATCGTTGCCAACATTTAAAATTTCAAGGGCACCGAACAATCTAGAGTTCCGGCTCCATTTGAAAAACCGTAAGTCCAGCAATGCAGGCTCCTCTTCCCCCTGGCAGCAGCTGGTGGTGGCTCTAGTGTTTACCCTTCCGGGTCAGCCACATCCCCGCCACCCTTGGAGATCCCTCCCACTGAGACAAAATACCGGTCACCAGCTATATTCATAGTGTGCCTCTGTTTCCTCATGCTAATTTAGAAGCAGTACATGATTTATGACATCCACATGGCTATAAAAAGTGAAATATCTGTTTCAAGAAAACTGAGATATGTACGTAAAGAGCACTTTTTCAAATTTAAAACCCATCCAACTTCGCTCATCTTAGCAACCGTCTTGGCCCCGATGGCATTTCAGTTTGTGGTCTGTAGTTTAGAGCAGGGGCTGGCCAACCGCGGCCCAGAGACCAAATTCAGTCTACAAATTGTGTAAATAAAGTTTTATTGGGTCATAGCCATGCCCATTCATTTGCATACTGCCTGTGGCTGCTTTCACATTTGAAATGCAGACTTGAGTTGCAAAATAAAGACTGTGTATCTTGTAAAGCCAAAAATATTTATAGAAAAAGTTTGCTGACTTTCAGTTTTAGCTCCGACATGTATAGAGCTTAGAAGTCATCACTCAACCCCTCACAACAAGAAAAAAGCTGAACAAACTGAAAAACAATGACTTTTTTTGGAAGCATCAGAGAACTGAGGTCACAGGGCAGACATCCACTCTGAAATCTGGAGAGACAGGCCCACACAGAGAAGGGCAGTGAAGGTCATCTTATGGGGAGCAGAACTGGTAGGAACACTTAAATGGTAAGTTTGATCAATTGCTGGCCGCTAAGAGAGTGGCTTGAGAGGTAAAATTTTCTGGGAGTCTCCGTATTTCCCTGGGTTTTACCTCCCCTACTTTCCTCACATGGAGATCTGAGAGAAAGCCCTTCTTGGTCTGACATGGGGAGTGGAAAAATCATTTGACATAAGCCCATGGTATTCTCGATAACAAAGCTCTGGCTCCCAATAAAAATCCCTTGACCAGAGCCTTATCTGACCCGGACAAGCAAATTGCCAACTGCAGCCCCCTTGAGCGTTCCTCTTATTTCACATAAAGGGCGGGGGGAGCTCAAAAAAAATAGACAACTTCTGAAGGTTACAACCCACAGACAGATTCAGGGATACTAAAACCAGAGATTTATTCATGAAATTATGGAATGTTTCCCCTCCCCTATCCCTTATCACCACATCAACAGAGCTCCAGAAAAGCAGTGTGTATTACAGGGAGGGAGCCACAGACCACAGGCGCCATCTAAGAGGAGATTCCCGGGGAGTCACAAAGACACCAGAAGAGGAAAAAAATAAAAATTAAAACAAGGGAGCTGAAGGAAACTGCAGCCTCTGACACCTGTAGCTACATCAAACATTGAGTACAGTGCGGCTTCCTGCCAGACTCATCTAAAACCACGCTAAAAGCCCAGTTACCTCAGTTCTTATTCCTCAATATATGGTGGCTCTCTTTCAACAAAAAAATTATAAAGAACGCAAGCAAGGAAAAAAACATATGACAGGACAAGGCAAGAGTCAGACCCAGACTCAGGTGACACCGATGTTAGAATTATCAGACTTGGAATTGGAAATAACTATGATCAATACCCTAAGGGCTCTAATGGAAAAAGTAAACAACATGCAAAAAAAAAAAAAAAGAAAAAGAAAAAGGAACAGACTATCTAAGAAATGGGGAAATTATAAAAGGTGTAACATATATAATGCAACTGTCAAAAGGAGAAGAAAGAAAAAGGAACAGAAGAAATATTTGAAGAAACAGTTGAGAATTTTCCCAAATCAATGCCAGACAACAAATCACAGATCCAAAAAGCTCAGACAGGATCAAGCAGGATAAATATAAAAAAATTGTACATCTAAGTATGTCATATTCAAAATGAAGAAACCAAAAAAAAGGGAAAATATTGTAAGAAGCCAGAGGGTCAAAACATCTTATCTGTAAAGGAACTAGGATAAGAATTTCATTGAACTTTTGCCACGAACCATGCAAGCAAGAGAGTGGATAGAGGAAAATATGTAATGTGTTGAAAGGAAAGAAAATCAACTAACGTAAGATTCTATCTCCCATGTACAATAACTATTCTTCAAAAGCGAAGGATAAATGTTTTCTTAGACAAACACTGAAGGAATTCATCATGAGTTGACCTGCCTTGTAAAAAACGTTACAGAAGTTCTTCAGAGAGAAGGAAACTGAGTAAGTCAGAAACCCAGATCTACATAGAAAGGAGGGGCATTATAGAAGGAGTAAATGATGGTAAAAGAAAATTTGCAAGGGAAAATAGACATCCATTACTCTGGAGACCTCTACACCTCTCTATCAGTGACTGACAGAGCCAGCAGGCAGAAAATCAGTACAGATACAGCTGACCTGAGCAGTGCCATCAAGCCACAGAATCTAATTGACATTTATAGAATACTCCAGCAGCAGCAGAATGCACGTTCTTTTCAAACGTACATGGAATATTCACTGAGACCACATTCTAGGCCGTAAGACACACCTCAACACATTTAAAATCATACAAATCATACTGAATATGGTCCCACACTACAATAGAATTGAGCTACAATGGAATTAAATTTAATTCAGTATCAGAAAAAATAGCTAGAAAATCTCTAAATATTTGGAGACTAAAAACACACTTCTAAATAACACAAGAATCATTGGAAATGCTCCAGGCAAATTTAAAAACATATTGAAATAAATGTAAATGAAAAATTCAACTTATAAATGTTTGTCGGGTGCATTGAAAACACTGCTTCAACAAAAACTTATAGCATTGAATGTACATTAGAAAAGAAGAACTATCTAAAATCAATCATAATGCCTCCAATGTAGGAAACTAGGGAAAAATTGCAGTATAAGCCTAAAGCAAGCAGAAGAAAAGAAATAATAAATACTAGAGCAGATCAATTAAATTAAAAGCAGGAATCCAACAGAAAAAATCAATAAAACTGAATTCTAATTCTTTGAAAAGATGAATAAAATTTGTAAAACTCTAGATTATCAAGAAAAAAGGGAGAAGAAACATATTTCTAATATCAGAAATGAAAGAGGAATCATCACTAATGATCCCATGAATATTAAAATGACAATAAAGAAATATTATGAAAAACGCTGTGTCCACCAATTTGGGAACTTAGATGAAATGAGCTAATTTCTTGGAGGACATGCACTATCAAAATTTATGGAAGAAGAAATAGATGCTCTGAATAAGGCTGTATCTATTAAGGAAATTCAATTCAATAATTAATGACACCCTCAAAAAAAATAACAGTAGGCCCAGATGGTTTCATTGGTAAAGTCTACCAACCATTTAAGAAAGAAATGATACCAATTCTCTACAATCTTTTCCTAAAAACAGAAGAAGAAATACTTCCTAACTTATTCCATGAGACCAGTAAACTTTAATGTAGGTAAACCTTATTCTATCGCACTTCATTTTATTGCACTTCAAAGATAGTGCGTTTTTTTTGTTTGTTTTTTGTTTTTACAAATTGAAGGCAAGACCCTCTACCAGCAAAAAGAATGACTCACTGAAGGCTCAGCTGAGGGTTATCATTTTTTAGCAATAAACTATTTTTAATTAAGGTATGTCCATTGTTTTATTTAGACATAATGCTATTGCATGCTCAGTGGATTAAAAAAATAGACACAGTTTATTTATATAGAACCTTTGGCTGTATTATCCAAACATAAGCTAGCAGAGGATGAAAGAATGTATCTATAATTTTTAAATAGTTTGTTTTCAGAAGTTTACTAAGAGAATAGGTGCTAGATTGAGAGCTTTGTCCTTTATCATTTGTACATATTGGATAATGTCATGTTCATTGCTGAAGATGATTTCAAAAATTACCAGCTTATTTTTCCACATTCCTTAAAATTGGAAATATCTTGCATCTTAAAAGGATGGTAATTCATTATTGTTTATTTTTCCTTTTCCTTTTGTTTGGTGAGGAAGCATGCATACAACATTAATTGTAGTGTATTGGCTGCTGAAGTATAGAAATCGAATTTTGGAGGTGAGAGCTGCAGGGTAGCTTGATGTTTGTTTATTGATTATTCCCGTGGAAAAAGTGACTTGTTGATAGATTGCGATTTCATTGTGAATAATTGTTATTTTCATGGTCTTTAAAAAACAGCAGAGGGTAGTGGAGAGGGCTACACCAGCAGGCTGTGACGTCACACAAAATAACTTGCCCAAATCTTCTCTTTTCCATATAAATACAGTCTTGAGTTCCTAATTGTAAAGATGGAAAAATCTGGCTCTTGGAAATAAGACTACAGAATAACGACAATTGATTGTGCTTTCCTTTTCTTCACACTCATGGTTTCAACTTTTTTTCCTATGATAATAAGGTTTGTCTTCTCCTCCCTCTGTCAAAATAATTTCCTTTGTTCTTATTCAGTTATTTTTATTGTTAAACATTTTTTTTCCACATGTAGAACAGTACAAATTGAATAGTTTATCTAGGGAAAAAATTATGTTTTTTTCTTTACTCTAGGTAATAGAATGAAAGACTAAGGATTTATAAGCATTCTATACTATAATTATATATGTTAAATTATTATTAATTATTCCTTTTCTAATGAATCATTTTTATGTATCTTTTCTATGAAATTTTAGTAAAACAAATAAAGGTACAGTCCCATGATTTCAACAAGTAGAAGCTGTTGCTGAAAAGATGACAGGTTTTCACTGCAAATTTCCCCATCACCACTAGCGGAAACTTAATGGCACCCCTGATGCTCATAAAAGCTTTTACCTCCTGGTCTGCTTGAGGTTAATTACCAGTGTATTCCTCCTACTTAGAGATGTTCTGACCAATGTTGATATTAATCAAGATACTCACAAAGTACGTTGTCCTGAACACATCCTGGCGTGGCCGAGGTCCCAGAAGTAAGCCTGAGGTGCCCGGGTCAGGAATGACGTGAGCCCGTGCCTGACAGCGCCACACAACGTCACTTAATCACTAGGCAGGGGGAGAAGGGGAAAGCGTCATCCGTGTCTTCTGTCCCCGAATTCTGAGCACCAGTCTGCATTTCAGATTCTCCTTGTATCTGATTTGCAAAGTCCCGCAGTACCTGGGCCACCTGCATCTCACAGAATGGAAGTCGGAAAGGAAGCCGGTGGAAATGAGGCCCCGTGAAGCCCTAACTCAGTGGGCAGCACTGTACCGGGACCCCGTCTTCCAGAATCAACTGATAGGCAGTGGGCTGGGATTACAACCCAGGCTGGGGGTGGAGGGGTTGAGGTGGTGCTTTGATCTTCCCCCGAATTCACGGAGACTGCTGAAATTTCATGGGAAGGTGACAAGGGTTTCCTTAACCAAATGCAAATAGATGTTGAATTTCCAACTGGAGCTCAAACTCAAAGGCTTTGCAAGGGCACAAAAAGAAAACCTTGGCTTGTAAATTGGAAAATGTTCATTTTCTGATTCAAATGGACTAAATATTCAATATTCCAGTTTGAATGGACTAAAAGTTAAATTGCAGCGTCTTTAAAAATGGTTTTGGTATTATATAGCTCAGGATTTGTGTAAGATTTCAATGATCGATATGTGTTAAGTAGAGATAATATTATTCAGAGGCTTCATGAAAATTTGGGAAGGAGCTATCAAATGGCAAAATTAGTCTTGTGATAAAGACCATACATCTCACTGTTTTGGTAATGCATCCAGTTATGGGTTACATCATCTTTTTTGTTTAATTGATGTTGATAAAATATTGTGCAAAGCTTAATACACACGGAAAGCATTTTTCCAACATAAATCCATGTTATAATTAACCTATACATGTGAAAGCCTCATTAAAAAAAGAGTGTGTAGGGCTGGCCGAATGGCTCAGTTGGTTAAGAGCTTGTGCTCAAGGGTGCAAGCTCTGAACAACAGGGTCACTGGTTCAATTCCCAGCCCGAGCTGAGCTGCCGCTGAGCTGCCAACAGGTGGTGGGATGGCTCAGCTAAAAAAATAAATAAAAAAGATTGTGTAGGTAAGCATTTTTATAGGGAAAAATATATAGTTAATATGAGTGATAGCCCAGATTTTTGTCATGAAAAATTATGCATTTTAGGTTCAGACATGGCCCTAGTTTTCTGGTCAGAAAATTGTGGAGATAAAAATTGGATGATTTCAGGGTAATTTCCAGCTTGCTCCCTGTGACCTTTTCCATATCTTCTCCAGTGGGTCCTTGCTTCGGTGATGAGTTTATTATGGGTGTTATTATTATTAATTTTCTCCCGAAGCTATTATTCTCCTTTGTTGGGTGTATTATTTAGTTTTTACCAGATTTCTTTTTTTTTTTTAGTTTCTGGAGAAGACTGTGTCCTCTAATGGATCCATTGAATCACTCATCTGCTTTACTAATTTTTGTGTAATGAATGGGATTAGTGCCATGTTTTTCTTTCTAACTGCCATGTAATGAGGTCGCTGACCCAGACGTCACCTGTGCTGCCGTGTAGAGTCCAGCCTTCCCCTGCAGCTCAGTTCTATGATTTGATGGTTGGAATGTGGGCTTATTAGGTACAGGAATTTACTTTAAGAACAATTTGAGGATTGCATTGATATTGAGGAGACAGTGGCCAATGGATTTCCAGAAGCTTTGGGTTTCAAGCATGCATCTTCGTTCACACGCCTCCTGCCTTTCAGTCAGACATCTACTGTGTCACCAGAAACACCTAGCCACTGCAAGCATGTGTGTGGCGGTCAGTACCGCCTGGAAGCTGGTCAGAAATGCAGACTCTCAGCCTTGCCCAGACCTCCCGTGAAAATCCACATGTAACAAAACCCTCAGGTGACTGTTACACACACTGAGGTCTGAGAAGCACTGGGCTAAAACTTTCGTGTCCTTCCTGTCGCCCTTGGGCCAGAGTTTCTGAAAGCTCCCTCCCAGGAGGCAGCTTTGTCCCTCCCCTTAATCAGCTCTGCCTCTGGGACGTTGGACAGTCCCANAACTGCAGCTCATGAGCCACATGTGGCTCTTTGGGTACGTACATGTGACTCTGAAGTAAAATTGAAAATGAAAATAAAATTATCATTGTTTCATTTATAAAATTTTTAAAGGATATTATTCACATAATGGTGATTATGTAAAAATATATTTATGGCTCTTGAATAATTTTTAAATTGTGGTGAGGGACAGGATTGGCTCTGCCAGTGGTCGGCAAACTTTTGAGATAGAAGGTACCCAAAGAGCCGCATGTGGCAAGTGAGCCGCAGTTTGCTGACCCCTGCTCTAGTGGAAGCCAAGGTATCTTTCAAGTGCATTCAAGTGCTACTTGACAGGGATAGTCTTCATTGACCCCCGGGGACAGGCAGGCCCCACTCACATCCTTCCTGAGCCCTCAGTGTTATCACATGGTTAATCATGTGATTCAGTGCTTATGTTTCTCACTGAAATGAAAACCTCGTGAAGGCAGAATGTTTTTGTGCTATTCAATAGTATCCCTACAGCATCTAGCAAGCACACTGTCTTGCACACTATAGGCATCTAGAAGTATTTATGAGTCATCTCATCACCCCAAATCCAGAACTGTTTCTTATCCATGTGTCACAAATTACACAAATTCCATGAAACAGTTGTCTCCCAAGCTCCTCTGGGCCTGCACCACCCAGGTGGCAGCCATGGGCCATGGGCGTGGCCACAGCAAGCACCGGAAGGAAATGCGGCTGCTGCGAAGTGAGAACGCTGTGAGTGTAAACTGCACCCCAACCACATTTCAAAGACGCGGTACAGCAATATGAACATAAACCACCTCATTAATAAGATTTTCATAAATTGCATGTTAAAACGGTAGTAGTTTTGATATACTGGGTTAATGAACTACATTATTAAAGTCAATTTCATTGATTGACATTTTAACGTGACTGTCTCAAAATCTAAGATCATGTATGTGGCTCTCCTTTGAGGATCACGTTGTACTTCTGTTGAATAATGCTCCCCTAGACGGAGGGGTCTCTGGTGAGATGCATCGAAGAAATGCTGCAATCACTCTCCCTCTTTGGAAGGTTTCTAATGAATGTATCTGAGGACCCGAGAGTCCTGCAGTGAAACACCAGTTTACATGAAGCCAGTGTTTTTGGAAGCCGTTTGACCACTCATGGGATCTAGTCTTTTTGGCACCCTGTATATTCATCTTTCGTGAAACACACTTAAGATAACTTGGTGAGGTGCCTGGCACCGGGATGCCTGACCCTGAAATCAGGGGAGTGGCTCGTGTAATGCTGAATCTTGTTACAGAAATTAGAAGCAGAACCTCTTGAAGCACCTCCCTGTCGGGGTTGGGGATGGAGTGGGGGGACATACAGGAGAAAGCCAGATTCAAGGGCACTCCCAGAATTGTACAACCCCCCATGTAATGTTATATGAAACCCGTGAGTCCCCCTGAGTGCTGGAAGTCACGCCCACTCTGAGGTGGACACAGCATCGCCAGCCCCAGGGTTTTGGGACGCCCACACTGGGCTCTTCACAGATGCCTGGACTGTTTCTTAGTCTGTGTTATGTCTTAGCTTGCTTTAGTTTGTTGAAGCAGCAAGCCCAGGGAGCATACAACCTCAGATGTATAATGTGTGGAGAGAAGTGTCTGAGAGATGGGGCATGGAGGGAAGTGAGTCACAGCGCCACATTGCCCTGCCACTCGCTTCAACTGGCTGCCAATGAAGTGAGCGTTTTAGTCCTTCTACCATAAATGGTAGCTATTTTCTCACTGGACATTCCCAGTTTTGTTCTTTCTGGGAAAGACATGTAAATGCATCATTTGTCAACCCTGAATCCTCAGCATTGCTATTGGGACTGTATTTTGCACCCCACTTTCATTTTAAAGGTGTCTGATGTTCATGAAGAGTGTTCTGCAGCCCTCTGAGACTGGCACATCGTCTAGCTCCCCAAAAAGGAAGAATCATGGTGTCTTATAAATGAATCCCACAGACGCCACGGTCCTCTCTGATGCACTGTGGCCAGAACCGTCTTGATATGTACGAGCACCAAGTGACCAGATTTCTGACCAGAGCTGGGGGCGTGTTCACTGCCTCACCACCTTCTACCCATCCTGGGACCAGCCTGCCAGCATCTTTGCCACAGCTGATACTGGCCTCCCATCCCCATTTAATTCCAATAAAGCGTTTCCATGGTAGAGCTCTCCTCCCCTTCCAGTCAGCATTTCCAATTTCCTTTTTCACCCCCATCTTCAGCAAAGCCCCCCTGTTCCTGATTATCTCCCTTTTTCTCACTGCGGTTTTGCTCCCCTCCCCACTGTGTGATTAGAAGGAACATTGTGTTGTGTGATTCTACAGAAAGCGAAGAGGAAAAGCATTTCCTATGAGCATAAATCTTAATTGCCATCCCTGCTATAAATCATAAATAACCCTAGCCCAAGTATCACACAGAAGAAAGAGAAAAGCCAGGCAGAACATAATAAAAAGGTATTAATTGATAACTAACCAGGTGTTCTATCTTGCTTCAGTATAAATTTTATGACAACCATTTTTGCTTAATTGCTTCTTCTGGCATTGGAAATTCTATATGAGGTGCATGTTTTAACTCTTTCTATGCCTGATTGGAAAGAAAACACTGATTTAGAAACCTTGAAGCAATTCATTGTATTAAAAATATTTTGCTTAGAAAGAATGTGGGAACTGCACTGGGAATGAATCTGTGGTGGCTCAGAACTAACAACCTAAATTTAAGGAAGGAGAGACGCAAAGGTGGCCTGGTACTCTTATAACCAAAAGTGCTACATCATTTAAGAAAACTGAAAATTTCACT
>NW_017732003.1:366210-367549 GCF_001890085.2 Hipposideros armiger | reverse complement strand
CCTCATTGCAGAGGGTGTGTCACCCTCAGGCCACCTGGGCCTATTGATACTTCAAGACTGGAATGGACATGGGACTGAGACATGATGACAGCACTGGGAATCTTTGTTTTTTAAGTTGGTCACATTCCTTCACAAATGGGGTGATTTTATTCTTTATAGAAGAAGGCTTTTGATTATATTCCCCAAACTGTGGAGTCAATGGAATTGTAATAGATATGTCTGATATTGGAGTGGGGGTGGGGGGGAGGGTGGTGGATTGTGAGGGGTGAAAAGCATAACTATTGCATTGTTGTTAAACCTGAAACTAATAATAATTTTTTTAAAAAAGGCTTTTGCTTCTTCACGGACCATGCTAGTTATATGACAGAGCCCTCTGTAAGAGGCTGAAGACCAACTCAGTCAACAATTCTGGGATTTAGCTCCATTGTCTGTGACACAAGGTGATACAACCACAGTCCTCTGTATTCTGCCTCCCAGGCCCTACGCAACTCGTTCATTGTTCATGCACGCAAACAGTTTCTCTACACCCCCCTGGGGCTATCTGATTACTACCTTGCTTTCATTGAACACTTTGGAAAGACTCAAGGAATTTCTTTTAGTGCTAGTTGGCCTGTCAAAGGAAATTCCCATTTTTAAAAAATCAGAATATATTCTCACCTTTTGCAGTTTTCTGTATTCCCCTGCCCGTTCCCCTGGTTGGTCTGAGGAGACTAGGAGTTGGGGTGATGCTGGGAGGAGACCACGGGGGCAGCTGAGGCAGGTGCAGGGGTGTGGCGGGAGATCGGAGGACAGAAGAGGTGTTCATATCCTTTTCGCCATTCGTGCCCTGAAGCCTATCGGAGTCCATGGGTACATTTGCAGCCTTTAGTTCCGAAAGGTGAGATTCCACAAACGCAGCTCTCTGGAAGCTGAAAGAGCAAACATTAAATGAATGGAAATCGAAGCCATCCTGGGATTGTCACTACCACCTGCCCTCCGCCTAGAAGCCAGCCCGTGCTTTGGGTGGGACAGTGTGTGCTTGCCCCAAATAGCCTTTTGTATTGCTGGCTGGCCCATTATATACCATTGTTTTCCATCTATAACTTGAGAGTCTTGGGGAACACAGTAGTGGTTTTATAGACATCCTGTGAGGAGTCCATCTTGTACTCTTCTGAATTCTCAAGTGGCCTTTTTTTCACCAGTTCATGTATAGTCAGTTGTCCTCGGTCTTGTTTTCTTTTTTTGCTTTCTAAAATTCTGTGGTAAATTTATTGGGTTGTCAGAAAAGTCATGACGTATTTTTTCTATGTTTTTCATTGCAAAAATGCGTCATGACTTTTCCGACAATCCAGTAATTTCA
>NW_017732003.1:359707-363090 GCF_001890085.2 Hipposideros armiger | reverse complement strand
TGGTATCTTCTTATGATTTTTCTCATATCTTATTGATGATTAATATATTAACTTTCATTGATTTTCGACATTGAAAATATCTTTCCTTTTCTGTCACCATTTTCACTCTGCCCATGGTTTCCTGAATTAAACAGAAATTCGTAGTTTTTCTTAGTTGATTTTTTTTAGTTATAGTTTATGTACAATGAAATGCACTGGCGACAATTTTTCAGCTTCATGTGTTTTGTCATTTGCATATCATCATATCGACACCACCCAAAACAAGGTATAGAGCACAGCAATTAACTATAACCATAGAAAACCCCCCTTTTCCAGCACTAGTCAATGTCCACCCCTTACCCCAAAAATGCAGCCTCTTCTGATTTTTGTCAACACAGTAGTTTTGCCTGTCCCTAGTTCATATAATTAGAATCGTGCTGTATGCATTCTTTGGTTCCTGGCTTCTTTTTCTCAATGTAATACTTATGAAATTCACACACGTTGCAGCTTCAAAAGTTTTGTTCTTCAAAATAAGTAAATAAATAAAAAAACTCCCACTCTCCCATTGTCAGACTTTTGGGCTGTTTCTAGTGTTTGGCTAATATGAGAAAGGCTGGTATGAATATTTCTGTTATGAGTCTTTTTGTGGAAATAAGTTAGTATTTCTTTTGGGTAAATTCTAGGAGTGAGGTGGCATATTTAATTTTATAAGAAACTTCGAATAGGTACCATTTAAACTCCTGCCAGAAATATATGATAGTTATTCCTTCACATTCTCTTCAGCTATTAGTATGACACTATTCATCTTAAATAATTTTTACATAAAGAGTGAGATAGGGCTCAAGGTTCATTTCCTTCTATTTATCTGATTCTTACAGCACTACTTGTGAAAAAGACTTTTCTTTTTATTCCTCCCCATTCAATTCAATTTGCACCCTTGTTAAAAAAATAATCATATATTTGTGGATCTCTGTTCTCTTCCACTGATCTTTTAGTCTATCAGCATGCCATTTTCACACTGTTTTAATTATATAGGGTTGGTCTAAAAAGAAAATAATGTAATTATCATAGGTGGTTTTGCATATGCAGTCTTGATTACTAAAGCTTTATTGCAATCTTAAAATTCAAGAACTATAAGCAAATTTTCTTTTTGATATTGTTTTGGTTTGGCTTTTGAATTTCATTTTCTTACTGTATTGCACTAGCTAGGGCTTCTAGTACAATGCTGAATGTTGATTAGAAGTGAATAAAAGTGATGAGTGGATACCTTTGCTTTGTTCCCAATATTAAGGGGAAAGTTTTCTATTTTCTTTTTTGTTTTGTTTTTATGGGAAAACCTCTGATTATAGATTCCATTTCTTTAAGAGGTATTGAGCTATTTATATCAGGGGCTCCAAAAAATGTATACACATAACTTATATTCATCTTTTGTTATATTGAGTATTACCATTTTTTTTTAAGCTGAGCCATCCTGCCACCTGTTGGCAGCTCAGCAGCTGCTCAGCTTGGCCTGGGAATCGAACCACTGTTGCTCAGAGCTCAAACTCTTGAGCGAGCTCTTAACCAACTGAGCCACTCGGCCAGCCCTTGAGTATTATACTTTTAATGTAGTTTTTTTTCTTAAAATACATATGCATTTTTTTGGCACCCCCTGTATATATTTTTTCTTCTTGCATAACTTGTGGTAAGATGTATTTTTCAAAAAATTTGTTCATTTTATGTAAGTGGTCTATTTCATTGGCATAAAGCTATTTATATCTTCTTATTATCTTTTAAATACCTGTATTATCTGGAGAGATGTTACCTTTTTTATCTCGAATATGGAATATTTACATTTTGTCTCTTTTTTCCTTGTATGGTTTTGCTAGAGTCTTATCAATTTTATTAATCTTCAGNCGTATTTTTTCTATGTTTTTCATTGCAAAAATGCGTCATGACTTTTCCGACAATCCAGTAATTTCATTCTCTCATCTAGTTATGGCTTTAATAGTCTGTCTCACATACTGCAATGCTTCTCCATTGCTCAAATATTGGGGTGCAGTCTGTATGAAGGCACACCCCTTTGTCTACGTAGGGACTGTCACTCCATGATGTTTATACCTGCTGTTCCGCCTGGCCCAGGATGCTGTTTTGCTCACTTATGCTTTCTTCCAAATCTCAAGTAATTTTTTCTAAACGCTGACATTTTGCTTCCAGTGAAGCAATGCTCAGGACACAATTTCAACTTCCAGTAAGTATTTATGAGGAAGGCCACCTGTTATCTAACCAGTTTCATTTTCTCTGCATCTTATCTTCATGTGCATGGGCCACGTACAGAATCTCAATGACTAGGAATCTCTGAAACATTTATTACGTGTGTTCATATCTCTTTCTCCACGTGGCTATCTTTTCCCAAGGTAAATGATGTGTTTAAAAAGCACATTCTGGGAATTGTTACAAAGGTTGTATGTTTACTATGAATATGTTTATGACATATAACCTATGAATGTTTTTATTTTTGTTCTTGCTCCTTCTTGTTGGGACTACTATCTTTTTTAAATAAATTGTGTGTGTGTGTGTGTGTGTGTGTGTGTGTGTGTGTGAGAGAGAGAGAGAGAGAGAGAGAGAGAGAGAGAGAGAGAGAGAGAGAGAGGGAGAATCTTTCTTTGTGTTTTTCTTCTTCTTTTTTTTCCATTTGGCACTAAAAGAAAATAAAATACCTACAACCTGAAAGTCACAGTGCAAACACTTGATACACATGCTTTATGTTCTGTGCCTTTTGAATAAGTATTCTCATTATTTAAACACAATCATGCATCTCTTCTTGCTGATATCTGATGTGAAAATTTGGATTTAGACATGAAATTAACCACTGGGATGTGCACATCAGAACCGACTTACAAGTGAGTTACTTTGTGTGATTTTATTACCTGCAGTTCTCAGGACTAGATAGCCAGTCCAAGGAGGGCTAAACCAGCTACTGCTAAATACTGGACTTTAGCACCATAATCCTAAACCACAGAATGACATTTATCTAAAGTGATTACCTTGTGACTCAAGCACATTTCACCAGTATTTGCTAATCTCACCAGTATTTGGGATCAGGGAATTAAAAATGAGAAGCAGATCAGGTAAATTACATTTTACCGTATCCTTAGAGGATAATATGTGACTCTGGAATTGAATGTATTTGATTGAGTTACTTATTTATATTTTTTAAAGGAAAAATTAAGAAATAAATTCTAACATGAAGATGTTAAGCTTTAAAAGAGAGTAGGAATAAATTAGTATAAGCTATGAGTTACCAACTTTCATACCTTTTCATCTATTTCTGGGTAAGGCCTGTGTGTTCAGTTCTGAGTGAGGTGTGGGTGCCAAGTGGGCCCACCAGCCATGGAAAACATCTGCGTCAGGCTGGCAAAGCT
>NW_017732003.1:349574-352407 GCF_001890085.2 Hipposideros armiger | reverse complement strand
TTGCTTGATAGTATATTACAGGCCTAGGATGCTTCCCCCACCCCGACTTTTTATTCTCTTTGTGTTTCAGTTTAGTGTCTATTAGCCTGCCTTCAATGTCACTGATTTTTTCCTCTACTATGTCTAGTCTGCTAAGAAGCCCATCAGCTGATTTCTTCCTCTCTGATATCACATAATTCCATTCTGATAGTCCCATTTAAGTTTTGTTTTTACTGTTTCCATTTCTCTGCTGAAATTCCTTATCTGTTGGCTTATGTCGACATTTAGCCCTAGATCCTTCATTGTAGGGACTTCAAAGTCCCTGAGTGATAATTCAAACATCTGGGCCATTTATAGAATCTTCAGTGAGATCCAGTTCACCAGCGGCTTCACATGTTGTGAAGGTGGGTTGAAACTTGACCTTCAGAGGAGCTGGGATCTGAGCCCAGCCAGGCTCTTCAGATCTCGCTGTGCTTTGCAGAGCCAGCCACCAGCCTCCCAAACCATGGGGACGTTCTTTCTGCTTCACAGCCTGCCTACCAGCATTGGGAGTTTCTGGGGTATTCTTTTTGCTCTCTAGACACTTTACTGGCTTCCCACATCCAGGGGCATCTTTTTTTGTCCTAGGGAACTGCCCTCAGCCTTTGGCCTGTCACTGCAGTGCACTTGGTGAATGTCCAGGGATCTTTGTAGGGATTTATCTCCATTTTTCTGCCCTTCTCCCAGCTTTTGGCAGTTATTTTGTTTGCTAAATGTATTCTTGCCTTCTTGCTTTCCTACCATACACTTTCTTTTGCTATTTATTAGTTATATATTATGAAATATTCTGTGTGCTGTATTGTGATACTTAAATTTATGATATCTTGCTATGTTGACATTTTAAATCCAGTTTGGGAAAAATAAGTGGCATAGAAAAGCAAAGAATCACATAAATGGGGAAAAAAAACCCCTCAAGTTTCATAAACCTAAAGAGAACATTTCTCATTATGTAGAACTTAAACTTATGAAGGATACATATGTCTGGTGCAAGGTGTGGGTATCAGTCAGATCAGTCAGGGTCATGGAAAAACAGAACCAGTAGGAGATAGATAGATGGATGGATAGGTAGGTAAGTAGATGATAGATAGATAGATAGATAGATAGATAGATAGATAGATAGATAGATAGATAATTATGTATTTTAAGGAATTGGCTTGCACGGTGATGGAGTGGGGATGGGTAAGTCTCAAATGCACAGCGCAGGCCAGCAGGGCAGGCTGGGGGCTTTGGGACAGCAGCCGATCTGAAGTTCGCAGACAGAATTTCTTATTTCTCGGGGAAACCTGAGTTCCTGCTCTAAGGCCTGTCAATTGATCAGATGAAGCTGACCCAGCTTATCTAGCATAATCACCTTTACCTAAAAATCAACCGACTGTAGATGTTCACCACATCTACAAAATACCTTCACAGCAACTCCTAGGCTAATGCTTGCCTGAATAGCNTAGATAGATAGATAGATAGATAGATGGATAGATAGATAATTATGTATTTTAAGGAATTGTCTTGCATGGTGATGGAGTGGGGATGGGTAAGTCTCAAATGCACAGCGCAGGCCAGCAGGGCAGGCTGGGGGCTTTGGGACAGCAGCCGATCTGAAGTTCGCAGACAGAATTTCTTATTTCTCGGGGAAACCTGAGTTCCTGCTCTAAGGCCTGTCAATTGATCAGATGAAGCTGACCCAGCTTATCTAGCATAATCACCTTTACCTAAAAATCAACCGACTGTAGATGTTCACCACATCTACAAAATACCTTCACAGCAACTCCTAGGCTAATGCTTGCCTGAATAGCTGAGTGCTACCGCCTCACTGTACATTGACACATAAAAGTGACTGTCTCAGTGGTAAGGGCATATTCCACAATGTGGTACAGCCTGTGCTAGAAATACACTTTAAGGAAGAAACAAATGTAAGCCCCAAATGAAAGCGTTCCTGCTCTGTTCATCATTTCACAGACAGGCATGCCGGGGCCGGGTACCCTGAACCATGGGCAGGTCTGTGTTCAGCTGAGGAACCTGTCTGCGCCCCAGGTTTCTTATAAGCCGTGAGAAGTTCTCCTAAGCAGAGCGTAAGCATCCATCTGGGTTTAGGCATCAGCTGCTGCAGTTGTCTGACAGAGCCAGCTGCCCAGCACCTGGAGACCCCCCCCCAGGCCCACAGGATGGTGCAGTCGCTTCTGTCAGGAGGAGGAAGCCCCATTCAGATGCAGCCCTCATGCCGGCAGAAAGAGAGGGCCTGCTTCCCCGTGGCTCCTTGTCGAGGCTGCCCTGACTGCAGCCCTGGGGCCACTCTCTCTCGCATCCTTCTGCTCATTGCTCCGAAACAGTCCCTAGGGAATCCATCAGCATGTTAACAGCAGGCGTTGGAGTTTTGCAGGACATGATTATGTGATCATGGTTCTCTTCTTTCTACCTACCTTTCTATGTTTACAGAAGGTTTTACAGTGTGAATATTAATATAAAATATTAATTTTATAACAACATCAATGCAACTATAAATATTTTGAATAAGAATGGTAATGAGTTTATATTCCCTAAGGAATAAAATGCAATTTTTACTATTTTGGCCTTTTCTGTAAGTCTCCACCTGTGATTATCACAAGCATCTTGTTGAATGTGCAGCCTGGAGTGTCTGTGGGGGCAGCGGTCCCCAGGGGGAAGACCAGGAGGCCCTCAACCTCGGGAGAGCGCATCTTTGTGGGACATGCGGCAGGTTGTACATGCGGGATATTAGAAATGTTTAACCCAAAGGCATTGTCTTTTTTTTTTTTTAACTAGACCAGCAAATCTTAAAGAAAAAAATAAATTTGAATCATAT
>NW_017732003.1:343984-344912 GCF_001890085.2 Hipposideros armiger | reverse complement strand
ATCTAGTAGAAGTTTGCCTCCTTCTGGAATTGCCTTCCATTGCTCCTCTGCTAGGCATTTGTGGGCCTCGCGACTCCAGGTGACTAAGCAGGGTGACTGACCATCCTGGTTGCCCAGGCAGAGGAGGTAACCGGGAAGTGTGACTTACACACCGACACCTGGACAGTTCGGTGCCCACAGGACAGCTGGTCACCCCCTAAGTGGTCTGAGTGTGCAGGAGCACCCTGGTAGCTTTGTCGCTGGAGACACTTGGCCCTTCTTGACAATGCATTCTCTTCCACTTCCGCGTGAGTGCTTCGCGGGGAGAAGGCAGCCTGCCTCCTACTCATGGGCCACGGCCTCCGTTTGCTGGACTCTTCACATGCTTTATTTTCACATCGCTCTCCTGTCTGTTGACTTTCAGCGTGTGGGCTGCAGGCGTCCAACGGCAGTCACTTCCGATGGTCCTTTTTCTAGGGCAGTGTGCAGGACAGAATGAGGTTGTATGTGTCTCAGCGGGCGGTCGGTTCCTTTCCCCTTTGAAGGCGATGGAGGTGGCCTCCGGGAGCACCGTGCTTCCGACACTGAGACACATCCTGGAGCGCCTGGTTTAAGGTCTGTGTGATTTTGTGTAATTATATTCAATTGCTCACTCAATCTCTGATCACTTTCTAATGAGCTGTTATTTTCAGAGGTTAGCGGGAACATCAGGAAGAGAGGATGATGTGAGGGAATAAATAGGGGAGCAATTGGCGAGGAGGAATTCCAGGTAGACACAGCTCTGCTTTCTCTGGGCCCGTGGGGAGTCTGGGGAGGGGTGCGTTACAGGATGGACAAGAGCAAAGGATCATGATACAAGGGTGGCGCGCAGCCCTCACAGAGAGAGGCCAGTGCACGGGCAAGTCAGTAAGAAGGACAGATGGTTTGTTTAGTCTTTGAAAAAGTTGGC